>NC_069505.1:410041068-410141658 GCF_027579735.1 Bombina bombina
ATATATGCCTGTGTATGTATGTGTATTTATATATGTATGTATGTATCTATGTGTATGCATGCATGTATATATATATATTTGTATGTGTGTGTGTATGTATGCATGAATATGTATATATGTGTATGTATGTATATGTATGTATTTATATGCATGTATGTATATGTATGTGTATGTATGTCTATGTATGTATGTGTATGTATGTGTATGTATGTATGTGTATGTATGTGTATGTATGTATGTGTATGTATGTATTTATATGTATGTATGTATGTGTATGTATGTATATGTATGTATGTGTATGTATGTGTATGTATGTATGTGTATGTATGTGTAAACATATGTATGTATGTGTATGTATGTATGTGTATGTGTATGTATGTATGTATGTGTAAACATATGTATGTATGTGTATGTATGTATGTGTAAACATATGTATGTATGTGTATGTATGTATGTGTATGTATGTATGTGTATGTATGTATGTATGTGTATGTATGTATGTGTATGTATGTGTATGTATGTATGTGTATGTATGTATTTATATGTATGTATGTATGTGTATGTATGTATATGTATGTATGTGTATGTATGTATGTGTATGTATGTATGTGTATGTATGTATGTGTATGTATGTATTTATATGTATGTATGTATGTATGTGTATGTATGTATATGTATGTATGTGTATGTATGTATATGTATGTATGTGTATGTATGTATGTGTATGTATGTATATGTATGTATGTGTATGTATGTGTGATGTGTTTTTAACTTTTCAAAACAAAACCTTAGTATGAAACTAATCAAATAACTTTGCTTCATGAACA
Source organism: Bombina bombina (assembly GCF_027579735.1). Lineage (NCBI taxonomy): Eukaryota > Metazoa > Chordata > Amphibia > Anura > Bombinatoridae > Bombina > Bombina bombina. The sequence goes on from NC_069505.1 coordinate 410,041,896, forward strand.
CAGAACATCTTCAGCTTAATGCTCAAGTGATAGCCAACATGACTTTTTTAGCGCTCACACACACAGATCTATTATGTGAACTATTTGGAACCCTTGAGCTCGGCAACATCCAGATGTCAGGGTATTCTAGATTATTTCTAGAGCAAAAAAAAAATTTCTTTTAACTTGTAATAAGAGTGCAAAACGAAATGCGCTTATCTAACAAGAGTGATGTTAACACACAATAGTACTAGGATTTATGTGCTTGTTTGTGGTTTACTAATTTTCTTTATTTTTTTTATTTTTTTTACTGTGAACCGTGAATCCCTGTCAGATACTAGGGATTGAGATATCTCTTCACATTGGCTCTAAATAGCTGGCTGAAGCTACTCAATGTCTGGTTCTTGAACTTGGGCTGACATTGACTTGTGTTTTAACCTGTAATTGCAATTAAATACATTTTCTTGAGTTAGTTTAATTGACTTGTAAAGAGACATCACAAAATTGTACCTGATTGGCTGGAATTGTTGCTCTTGATTTTAACTGACTTTGCACCTTCAGTGAGAGATACATACTCAGAGGAGAACTGTTTAGTATTTCCGGGTTGGACTGTCCTTCTAGGGACAAGATTACATATGCGGTGTCGCCCACAAAAGCCGGGACACCAGTTTTTAAGAGGTTTTGGTATCACATATACGGCGCCACATATAAATGTGGCGCGTATATTTCACCCGTCACCTGCAATTTGTACTCCCATAAGCTAACATAGAACCGCTTTGCAAATCGGTATCACATATTCAGCACAAGGACTTACATGGCGAAAATTGAGAAATTTTACTTCATTTTCACCTCGCAACACATAGGCAAGCACAGCAAGCCTTATGCTGAAAATGTGAGCACCGTAACTCCCGTAACTGCCTGAAAATATTAACTAACACCTAACGCATGATCAATATCTATCTACCTATTAACCGCAATTCCCCACCGCAATAACTAATAAAGTATATTAACCCCTAATCCGCCATTAACCCACATCGCAATAAACCTAATAAATGTATTAAAATCTAATCCCCCATTAACCAACATCACAATAAACCTAATAAAACTATTAACCCCTAATCCGCCATTAACCCACAATGCAATAATCCTAATAAATCTATTAACCCCTAATCCGCCAAACCCCCACAACGCAAATAACTAACAGCTATATTACAAGTTTTGTCTGTAAAGACTTGCATTGCTAACAAGGCTTTTTTTTCCAGCGCTGACTTTAAACAACGCTGGTATTACAAGTTTTCTGAATGGCTGCGTTAGCCTCAGAAAAGTGAGTGTTGTGCAAATTTAGCGCCACTTCTCCCTGTAATACCAGCGTTGCTTACGGTAGCGGTAAGCTGGCAAAACGTGCTCATGCACGATTTCCCCATAGGAAACAATTGGGCTGAGACTGCTGAAAAAAAACCTAACAACTGCAAAAAAGCAGCGTTCAGCTCCTAACGCAGCCCCATTGTTTCCTATGGGGAAAGATAAAATATGTCTACACCTAACACCCTAACATGAACCATGAGTCTAAACTCCCCTAACCTGACACTTATTAACCTCTAATCTTCCGCCCCCGACATCGAGACCCCTGAATTATATTATTAACCCCTAATCTGCCGCTCCAGACACCGCCGCCACCTACATTATACCTATGAACCCCTAATCTGCTGCCCCCAACATCGCCGACACCTACATTATATTTATTAACCCCTAATCTGCCCCCCCAATGTCGCCGCAACTATATTAAATTAATTAACCCCTAATCTGCCGCCGCCAACGTTGCCACCACTATAATAAAGTTATTAACCCCTAAACCTAAGTCTAACCCTAACCCCCCCTAACTTAAATATAATTTAAATTAAACGAAATAAATGTAAACTAATTAAATAAATTAACTAAATACTTACCTATAAAATAAACCCTAAGCTAGCTACAATATAACTAATAATTACATTGTAGCTAATTTAGGATTTATATTTATTTTACAGGCAACTTTGTATTTATTTTAACCAGGTACAATAGTTATTAAATAGTTATTAACTATTTAATAACTATCTAGATAAAATAATTACAAAATTACCTGAAAAATAAATCCTAACCTAAGTTACAAATAAACCTAACACTAAACTATCAATAAATTAATTAAATAAATTAACTACAATTATCTAAAATAAAATACAATTAAATAAACTAAACTATATTACAAAAAAACAAACACTAAATTACAAAAAAATAAAAATATTACAAGAAGTTTAATCGAATTACACCTAATCTAAGCCCCCTAATAAAATAAAAAAGCCCCCCAAAATTACAAATAGCCCTTAGTTTAATTTATTTAATTGTATTTTATTTTAGATAATTGTAGTTAATTTATTTAATTAATTTATTGATAGTGTAGTGTTAGGTGTATTTGTAACTTAGGTTAGGATTTATTTTACAGGTAATTTTGTAATTATTTTAACTAGGTAGCTATTAAATAGTTATTAACTATTTAATAGCTATTGTACCTAGTTAAAATAAATACAAAGTTGCCTGTAAAATAAATATAAATCCTAAAATAGCTACAATGTAACTATTAGTTATATTGTAGCTATCTTATGGTTTATTTTATAGGTAAGTATTTAGTTTTAAATAGGAATAATTTATTTAATTATAGTAATTTTATTTAGATTTATTAAAAATAGATTTAAGTTAGGGGGGGTGTTAGGGTTAGGGTTAGACTTAGGTTTAGGGGTTAATACATTTAATATAGTAGCGGCGACATTGGGGGCGGCAGATTAGGGGTTAATAATTGTAGGTAGGTTGCGGCGACATTGGGGGCGGCAGATTAGGGGTTAATAAATATAATGTAGGTGTCGGCGATGTTAGGGGCAGCAGATTAGGGGTTCATAGGTATTTATTTATTTTTTTAAATCATATTTTTATTGAAAGGGAAAGTGCACATGCCATAACAGAAGAAAAACAACAAAAAAAACCCAGGTACATTCTCATATACTTTATGCAATTCTAAATCAGTATCTCAAGATATTATTCTTGTACTTGTTATCCTTTCATTTTTTTAGAAACGTTTGCCTTGTCTCTATTTAGAGGGAAGGCACTTACATTCATACTAAAAGAAGAAAGAGAGAAAAAGAAGAAGAGAAAGAAAAAAAAACCCCGAAGGGCTCTCTCCGGGGCCAGCCACCCCCACTCCCCCTCGCCCCATTTTAGATGTTCTATCGATTCCCTATAGTCTTATCTCGTAACAGACCACTCCGATACTCAGTACCATTCAGGCGGGAATACCCCTGACAAAATTAAGGTTTCAAAATACTCTGTTCTACGCAGGCTAGAGATAAGTGAGAATTGTGTGTCTCGAGGGTAAGATAATATAACTCTTAGCCACGTTAAAAAAAACACTGTAATCTTCTTCTTATGTGTAGGTGGAATAGTCATTTGTTCAAAGATTATCTGAGAAAGCATTGAGTTTAGGAAACATGAAATCGACGGGGCCTTATTACTCTTCCAGTTCTTAAGGATAAGATTATGTCCTATCATAATCACTGTATTGATAAGATTACTATTATTTCTATTATTTTCTTTAGGAGCAAGGAAAAAAATGTATCTGGATGTAAATTTAATTCTATTCTCTAACATTTTATTAATCCAGAACTCGACTTTACACCAAAACTGGTTAATTTTAGGGCAATCCCAGAAACAGTGGATTATATCTGCATTTGCCTTGTTACATCTGGAACAATTATTGTTTTTATTAAAGGAATGTTTTGTATGCCATTTAGACATTTTCCTAGGAGTAAGATATGCATTATTCATTAGTTTTAGATGCGATTCTTTCCAGGTTGTAGAAATGATGGCTTTTTTGACCCATTTAAAGCCTGTATATAATCTATCTACAGATATATCCGAAAAATGGAGATTCCATTTTTCAGTAAGGCTATTAATGCTCAGTTGGCCCTGTTTAGCGAGCATAATCTTATATAAAAGGGAAATGCTATGGTAACCGGAATTATAATACGTAAAATATTGTTCAATCTTAGCCCATCCTTCAGTATCGGTGTTTGATACTCTACTATCAGCGATAAAGTGTCTAATCTGAAGATAGGCATAAAAAATTTTATTTGACAGAGAGAAAACACTAGCGAGTTCCTCAAACGTTCTTATTTGGAGATGATTGTTTAGACATTGATAAACATTCAATAGACCTTTCCGTGCCCAGATATTATAAACTTCATTAGATAACCCGGGAATAAATTTTGGGTTACCTTGTATTGGAAGTAATGGGGTGATCTCAAAATTAACGTTAAATAATCTGTTTAATTTTTGCCAGGCATCAATAGTATTGCATATTATAGTCATAGTTTTAATGTCCTTTGGCAACTGAGACACTGGACAATGGAGCAAAGCTTTTAATGCATATGGTTTGCACAGGTATTTTTCAACTTGAAGATGTGTAAGATAATTAGCTTCTGTTAGCCAGTCAAATGCTGATCGAGCTAATATAGCAATATTATATTTTTTAATATCTGGGAAAGATAGGCCTCCTTCCTCAGATCCAAGGGATAATTTGGTTATGGATATCATATGTCTCTTGTTATTCCATATAAATTTAGTTGACTCCCTGTAGAATCTTTTTATATCTTGGGTCTTTATAAATAATGGTAGGTTTTGCATGATATATATCAATTGGGGAAAAAGAATGGTTTTTATAATCATAATTTTAGCAGACAGGGAGATAGGGAATGCTAACCAACGTTGCATTTTTTCTGAGGCTTTTTTAAAGATGATAGAATAATTAAGTTTATACCATTGGTTTGGGTCAGAATGTAAATTTAATCCTAAATAATTAATGCTATCGACCTCTTGAAAAGGATGTTCTTGGATGCTTGCCCTAGTCCTGTGTAGCCATAACATCTCAGATTTACTAGCATTTATTTTGTAACCAGAGAAAGAGCTAAACATGTCAATGATCTTTAGTGCCTGTGGTATATTCCTCTTTGTATTTCTTACAGATAACATCAGGTCATCTGCATATAATGCTAATACCAATTTTTCTTGTCCTAGTCTGATACCTTGTAGCTCCTGTCGCAACATAGTTGCCAAGGGTTCTAGGGCAAGATTAAAAAGTAAAGGGGAGAGTGGACACCCCTGTCTTGTCCCCCTGTTTAAAATGAGATCCATGGTGTAGCTACCATTAATTAAGATACTGGACCTAGGATGGTCATATATGGTTTGAATGAACTGTACAAAATGACCTGTGAAGCCAAAAGAGACCAATGTCGAGAATAAGTGACTCCATTCTACCGAATCAAATGCCTTTTCGGCGTCTAATGTAATTAGTGCGAAATCTTGGTTATTTGTTTTCGTTTCTGCTATTTTATGCCAAAAATGCTCTATAAGTAAAATTACCTTCCTAGTATTCCTAGTAGAAGCTCTTTGAGACATGAATCCTGTTTGATCGGGATGTATAATAGGATCGAGACACAATTTTAATCTATTTGCAATGATATGCGTCAAGAGCTTATAGTCTGCATTAAGTAATGAAATTGGTCTATATGATTTGGGGTCTAGTGGGTTCTTCCCCTTTTTCAAAATCAGCGATATAATTGAAGCAGTAAAATATTTAGACATATTTAAACCCTCTATATAATATCCATTAAACAATGAAACTAAAGTGCCCACTATCTCTGTTCTAAGTATTTTATACATTTCGATTGGTATTTGATCTGGGCCCGGGGCTTTATTAGATTTGGTATTATTTATAGCATCCAGGACTTCTTCGTTTGTTATTGGTCTATTGAGAGTGTTGACAACTTCTATGGTTATTTTGGGGAGATTAGTCCCCTGCCAAAATGTGTTCCTATTACCGACATTGATCTCCTTGGCTTCATATAAATTTTGATAATATTCAAAAAAGACCTTTTTAATTTTAGACTGTTCCGTGACTCTGTTTATCCCATCATTAATGGCCTCTATAGCATTAGATTTTTTCCTTGCTTTATCTAATATAGATAAGAATTTGGCGGATTTTCCATATTGGCCTTTATATTTAATGCTTGTTCTGAGTTCTTCTAATTCAACTTTTTTCCTAATGAAAATATCTCTCTCTGTCTTGAGGACGTTGTATTTCTCTCTTAATTGTTTGCATGGTTTATGGAGGTATTTGCGGTGTGCATTTTGGACTTGTCTAGATAATTGAACCTCTCTAGTTAAAAGTTTCTTTTTTTTTTAAATCATGTAGGCTTTGATATCGCCTCTTAAATAGGCTTTAGCGGTTTCCCAAAATATTTCCATCTTCTCTTTGTAGTCTCTGTTTGTCGACTCAAATTCTCACCACTTTTGTTTCAACCAATTGTTAAATTCAAAATTATTAACCAAAAAATTCGGAAAATAAAAATTATTTCTCTTAACATTTTGTACTGGATGTAATTGAAGATCCAGTGAAATGATGGCATGATCAGAGATCAGTATATCAAATATCTCTGTCTTAATTTCTAACTTAATTAAAGAGCTAGATACTAGAAAAAAATCTATGCGGGAAAACGAACCATAGCTTTTAGAATTGCAAGAGAAAGTTCTGATATCCGGATGTTGCAATCGCCAAATATCATGGAGTTTGAGGCTTTTACATATTTGTTTAAAGATATGTGCTTTATGTTTGGAGAAAGCTGAATTTATAGGAGTAAATTTGTCTAATATATCAGAAGGAATTAAATTAAAATCTCCTGCTAAAATCAAATTTTGTCCATGAAACTTAGACAGCAAAAAAATCAGACTATTCCAGAAACTGGAGTCTGTATTATTGGGCCCATATACATTACATATCACCAGCTTGGAATTATTAACTTGTAATTCCAAAACTAGCCATCTCTCATATGGGTCTGAAATAGTATTTAGTATTTTATAAGATAATTTTTTATTTATCAAGATCGCAACTCCCTTCTTCCTTCCAGAACAGAGGGTGGCTATCACCTCCCCAACCCATTTACTTTTAAGCTTATGTATTTCTTCTGCTTTCAAGCGAGTTTCCTGTATTAATGCTATATCGGGGCAATACTTGCCCAATTGTCTGATTATCATTTTCCTTTTGATTGGGGAGGTAATACCCCCCACATTCCATGAAAGACATCTAATATTCCCCATCAAATCCAGCAACTAATAAAAAATATAAACAATAGGTGAAAATGAGAAGGGGAGGGGAGCATAGGCTGGCATAGCGCGAGGGGAAGAGGGGGTGCGAAAGAGGGGAAAAAAAAAAAAAAGGGGTTCATAGGTATAATGTAGGTGACGGCGATGTCCAGTCAGCAGATTAGGGGTTAAAAAAAATTTTGTTAGTGTTTGCGATGTGGGGGGCCTCTGTTTAGGGGTTCATAGGTAGTTTATGGGTGTTAGTGTACTTTTTAGCACTTTAGTTAAGAGCTTTATGTTCCGGCATTAGCCCATAAAGCTCTTAACTACTGACATTTAAATGCGGTAGGAGTCTTGGAGGTAGAGGCTAAGTTATCAAGCCCTGGTGCCCGGTAAAAGTAGAATATAGTGACGTAAGCTTCGATCCGCCGGACTCAGTCTGACACAGATCGATTCTTAAGTCACTCCAGATGATCCGAACGCAAGTTCGGCACAATCTGACTACTTTTTGGAGTTATCAAATGACTACCAGGTACGCTCGGCACTTTTCCGGCCCAGCGTACCTGGTTTTCAATCCTCTGCCCTGGAGGCGGCGGATCCCATAGGAATCAATTGGAGTCTGACCATAACGAAAGTTCATGTTCGCTGCTGCCCGACATCCCATTGATTCCTATGGGAGATGTCTGCACCTAACACCCTAACATGTACCCCGAGTCTAAACACCCCTAATCTGTCCCCCTACACTGCCACAACTAAATAACTTTATTACCCCTAAACCGCCGCTCCCGGAGCCCACCGCCACCTATATAATACCTATTAACCCCTATCCTGCCCCTCCTATACCGCCGCCACCTATAATAAATTTATTAACCCCTATCCTGCCGATCTCGTACCGCAACTAAATAAATTGTTTAACCCCTAAACCGCTGCACTCGGACCCCGCCGCCACCTATATTAAACTTATTAACCCCTAATCTGCCCCCCCTACACCGTCGCCACCTATAATAAATTTATTAACCCCTATCCTGCCCCCCCTATACCGCCGCCATCTATATTAAACTAATTAACCCCTAAACATAAGTCGAACACTAACCCTAACACCCCCCTAACTTAAATATTATTTTAATAAATCTAAATAAAATTACTATTATTAACTAAATTAATCCTATTTAAAACTAAATACTTACCTATAAAATAAAACCCTAATATAGCTACAATATAACTAATAATTATATTGTAGCTATTTTAGGATTTATTTTTATTTTACAGGCAAATTTCAATTTATTTTAACTAGGCACAATAGCTATTAAATAGTTATTAACTATTTAATAGCTACCTAGTTAAAATAAAGACAAATTTACCTGTAAAATAAAAAACTAACCTAAGTTTCAATTACACCTAACACTACACTATAATTAAATAAATTATTCCTATTTAAAACTAAATACTTACCTGTAAAATAAACCCTAAGATAGCTACAATGTAATTAATAATTACATTGTAGCTATTTTAGGATTTATATTTATTTTACAGGTAACTTTGTATTTATTTTAACTAGGTACAATAGCTATTAAATAGTTATTTACTATTTAATAGCTACCTAGCTAAAAGAAATACAAAATTACCTGTAAAATAAATCCTAACCTAAGTTACAATTAAACCTAAAACTACACTATCATTAAATAAATTAAATTAATTAACTACAAATACGTACAATTAAATACAATTAAATAAACTAACTAAAGTACAAAAATTAAAAAAAACTAAGGCCTAGATTTGGAGTTTGGCGGTAGCCGTGAAAACCAGCGTTGGAGGCTCCTAACGCTGGTTTTAGGCTACCTCCGGTATTTGGAGTCACTCAAAATAGGGTCTAACGCTCACTTTTCAGCCGCGACTTTTCCATACCGCAGATCCCCTTACGTCAATTGCGTATCCTATCTTTTCAATGGGATTTTTCTAATTCCGGTATTTAGAGTCGTGGCTGAAGTGAGCATTAGAAATCTAACGACAAAACTCCAGCCGCAGAAAAAGTCAGGAGTTAAGAGCTTTCTGGGCTAACGCCGGTTCATAAAGCTCTTAACTACTGTGCTCTAAAGTACACTAACACCCATAAACTACCTATGTACCCCTAAACCGAGGTCCCCCCACATCGCCGCAACTCTATTAAATTTTTTTAACCCCTAATCTGCCGACCGCCACCTACGTTATCCTTATGTACCCCTAATCTGCTGCCCCTAACACCGCCGACCCCTATATTATATTTATTAACCCCTAATCTGCCCCCCACAACGTCGCCGCCAGCTACCTACACTTATTAACCCCTAATCTGCCGTCCGCACGCTGCCGCCAGCTACATTATCCCTATGTACCCCTAATCTGCTGCCCTAACATCGCCGACCCCTATATTATATTTATTAACCCCTAACCTGCCCCCCACAACGTCGCCGCCACCTACCTACAATAATTAACCCCTAATCTGCCAACCGCAAAGAGCCGCCAGCTACATTATAGCTATGTACCCCTAATCTGCTGCCCCTAACACTGCCGACCCCTATATTATATTTATTAACCCCTAACCTGCCCTCCATAACATCGCCGACACCTAACTTCAATTATTAACCCCTAATCTGCCGACCGAATCTCGCCGCTATTCTAATAAATGTATTAACCCCTAAAGCTAAGTCTAACCCTAACACTAACACCCCCCTAAATTAAATATAATTTTAATCTAACGAAATTAATTAACTCTTATTAAATAAATTATTCCTATTTAAAGCTAAATACTTACCTGTAAAATAAATCCTAATATAGCTACAACATAAATTATAATTATATTATAGCTATTTTAGGATTAATATTTATTTTACAGGTAACTTTGTAATTATTTTAACCAGGTACAATAGCTATTAAATAGTTAAGAACTATTTAATAGCTAAAATAGTTAAAATAATTACAAATTTACCTGTAAAATAAATCCTAACCTAAGTTACAATTAAACCTAACACTACACTATCAATAAATTAATTAAATAAAATACCTACAATTACCTACAATTAAACCTAACACTACACTATCAATAAATAAATTAAATACAATAATTACAAATAACTACAATGAAATAAACTAACTAAAGTACAAAAAATAAAAAAGAACTAAGTTACAAAAAATAAAAAAATATTTACAAACATAAGAAAAATATTACAACAATTTTAAACTAATTACACATACTCTAAGCCCCCTAATAAAATAACAAAGCTCCCCAAAATAAAAAAAATGCCCTACCCTATTCTAAATTACTAAAGTTCAAAGCTCTTTTACCTTACCAGCCCTGAACAGGGCCCTTTGCGGGGCATGCCCCAAGAAGTTCAGCTCTTTTGCCTGTAAAAAAAAACATACAATACCCCCCCCAACATTACAACCCACCACCCACATACCCCTAATCTAACCCAAACCCCCTTAAATAAACCTAACACTAAGCCCCTGAAGATCATCCTACCTTGTCTTCACCATACCAGGTTCACCGATCCGTCCTGGCTCCAAAATCTTCATCCAACCCAAGCAGGGGCTGGCGATCCATCTTCCGGCGGCTGAAGAGGTCCAGAAGAGGCTCCAAAGTCTTCATCCTATCCGGGAAGAATAGTAGATCCGGACCGGCAACCATCATCTTCCAAGCGGCATCTTCTATCTTCATCCGATGAGGACCGGCTCCATCCTGAAGACCTCCACCGCGGACCCATCTTCATCCGGCGACGTCCAACTGAAGAATGATGGTTCCTTTAAGGGACGTCATCCAAGATGGCGTCCCTCGAATTCCGATTGGCTGATAGGATTCTATCAGCCAATCGGAATTAAGGTAGGAATATTCTGATTGGCTGATGGAATCAGCCAATCAGAATCAAGATCAATCCGATTGGCTGATCCAATCAGCCAATCAGATTGAGCTCGCATTCTATTGGCATCAACCAATCAGAATATTCCTACCTTAATTCCGATTGGCTGATAGAATCCTATCAGCCAATAGGAATTCGAGGGACGCCATCTTGGATGATGTCCCTTAAAGGAACCGTCATTCTTCAGTTGGACGTCGCCGGATGAAGATGGGTCCGCGGTGGAGGTCTTCAGGATGGAGCCGGTCCTCATCGGAAGAAGATAGAAGATGCCGCTTGGAAGATGATGGTTGCCGGTCCGGATCTACTCTTCTTCCCGGATAGGATGAAGACTTTGGACCCTCTTCTGGACTTCTTCAGTGGATGTCTAGCCCCCGCTTGGGTTGGATGAAGATATCGGAGCCAGGACGGATCGGTGTGATACCCGGTGAGGTGAAGACAAGGTAGGATGATCTTCAGGGGCTTAGTGTTAGGTTTATTTAAGGGGGGTTTGGGTTAGATTAGGGGTATGTGGGTGGTGGGTTGTAATGTTGGGGGGGGGTATTTTATGGGGTTTTTTTACAGGCAAAAGAGCTGAACTTCTTGGGGCATGCCCCGCAAAGGGCCCTGTTCAGGGCTGGTAAGGTAAAAGAGCTTTGAACTTTAGTAATTTAGAATAGGGTAGGGTATTTTTTATTTTGGGGGGCTTTGTTATTTTATTAGGGGGCTTAGAGTAGGTGTAATTAGTTTAAAATTGTTGTAAGATTTTCCTTATGTTTGTAAATGTTTTTTTATTTTTTGTAACTTAGTTCTTTTTTATTTTTTGTACTTTAGTTAGTTTATTTCATTGTAGTTATTTGTAGATATTGTATTTAATTAATGTATTGATAGTGTAGTGTTAGGTTTAATTATAGGTAATTGTAGATATTTTATTTAATTAATTTAATTATAGTGTAGTGTTAGGTTTAATTGTAACTTAGGTTAGGATTTATTTTACAGGTAATTTTGTTATTATTTTAACTAGGTAACTATTAAATAGTTCTTAACTATTTAATAGCTATTGTACCTGGTTAAAATAATTACAAAGTTACCTGTAAAATAAATATTAATCCTAAAATAGCTATAATATAATTATAATTTATAGTGTAGCTATATTAGGATTTATTTTACAGGTAAGTATTTAGCTTTAAATAGGAATAATTTATTTAATAAGAGATAATTAATTTCGTTAGATGTAAATTATATTTAACTTAGGGGGGTGTTAGTGTTAGGGTTAGACTTAGCTTTAGGGGTTAATACATTTATTAGAATAGCGGTGAGCTCCAGTCGGCAGATTAGGGGTTAATAATTGAAGTTAGGTGTCGGCGATGTTAGGGAGGGCAGATTAGGGGTTAATACTATTTATTATAGGGTTAGTGAGGCGGATTAGGGGTTAATAACTTTATTATAGTAGCGCTCAGGTCCGCTCGGCAGATTAGGGGTTAATAAGTGTAGGCAGGTGGAGGCGACGTTGTGGGGGGCAGATTAGGGGTTAATAAATATAATATAGGGGTCGGCGATGTTAGGGCAGCAGATTAGGGGTACATAGGGATAATGTAAGTAGCGGCGGTTTACGGAGCGGCAGATTAGGGGTTAATAATAATATGCAGGGGTCAGCGATAGCGGGGGCGGCATATTAGGGGTTAATAAGTGTAAGGTTAGGGGTGTTTAGACTCGGGGTACATGTTAGAGTGTTAGGTGCAGACGTAGGAAGTGTTTCCGCATAGCAAACAATGGGGCTGCGTTAGGAGCTGAACGCGGCTTTTTTGCAGGTGTTAGGTTTTTTTTCAGCTCAAACAGCCCCATTGTTTCCTATGGGGGAATCGTGCACGAGCACGTTTTTGAGGCTGGCCGCTTGCGTAAGCAACTCTGGTATCGAGAGTTGAAGCTGCGTTAAATATGCTCTACGCTCCTTTTTTGGAGCCTAACGCAGCCTTTATGTGGACTCTCAATACCAGAGTTATTATTATGGTGCGGCCAGAAAAAAGCCAGCGTTAGCTTTTCGGGTCGTTACCGACAAAACTCTAAATCTAGCCGTAAGTTACAAAAAATAAAAAAATATTACAAGATTTTAAGCTAATTACACCTAATCTAAGCCCCCTAATAAAATAACAAAGCCCCCCAAAATAAAAAAATGCCCTACCCTATTCTAAATTACGAAAGTTAACAGCTCTATTACCTTACCAGCCCTTAAAAGGGCCTTTTGCGGGGCATGCCCCAAAGTATTCAGCTCTTTTGCATGTTAAAAAAAATACAACCCCCCCCAACATTAAAACCCACCACCCACATACCCCTACTCTAACCCACCCAAACCCCCCTTAAATAAACCTAACACTACCCCCCTTAAGATCTCCCTACCTTGAGTCGTGTTCACCCAGCCGGGCCGAAGTCATCATCCAAGGGGTGCTGAAGATGTGTTCCATCCGATAGAAGTCTTCATCCAAGGGGCGCTGAAGAGGTCTTCCATCCGATAGAAGTCTTCATCCAGGCGGCGTCTTCAATCTTCATCCATCCGGAGCGGAGCAGAGCCTTCTTCAAATGAGCCGACGCAGAGCCATCCTCTTCCAATGACGCCTACCCGATGAATGGATATTCCTTTAAGTGACGTCATCCAAGATGGTGTCCCTCGAATTCCGATTGGCTGATAGGATTCTATCAGCCAATTGGAATTAAGATAGGAAAAATCTGATTGGCTGATCGGAATTCGAGGGATGCCATCTTGGATGACGTCACTTAAAGGAACCTTCATTCGTCTGGTAGGCGTCGTTGGAAGAGGATGGCTCCACGTCGGCTCGTTTGAAGAAGGCTCCGCTCCAGATGGATGAAGATTGAAGACGCCGCCTGGATGAAGACTTCTATCGGATGGAAGACCTCTTCAGCGCCCCTTGGATGCAGACTTCTATCGGATGGAACACATCTTCAGCGCCCCTTGGATGATGACTTCGGCCCGGCTGGGTGAACACGACTCAAGGTAGTGTTAGGTTTATTTAAGGGGGGTTTGGGTGGGTTAGAGTAGGGGTATGTGGGTGGTGGGTTTTAATGTTGGGGGGGTTGTATTTTTTTTAACATGCAAAAGAGCTGAATACTTTGGGGCATGCCCCACAAAAGGCCCTTTTAAGGGCTGGTAAGGTAATAGAGCTGTTAACTTTCGTAATTTAGAATAGGGTAGGGCATTTTTTTATTTTGGGGGGCTTTGTTATTTTATTAGGGGGCTTAGATTAGGTGTAATAAGCTTAAAAATCTTGTAATATTTTTTTATTTTTTGTAGCTTAGTTTTTTTTATTTTTTGTACTTTAGTTAGTTTATTTAATTGTATTTAATTGTAGGTATTTGTAGTTAATTAATTTAATTTATTTAATGATAGTGTAGTGTTAGGTTTAATTGTAACTTAGTTTAGGATTTATTTTACATGTAATTTTGAATTTCTTTTAGCTAGGTAGTTATTAAATAGTTAATAACTATTTAATAACTATTGAAGCTAGTTAAAATAAATACAAAGTTACCTGTAAAATAAATATAAATCCTAAAATAGCTACAATGTAATTATTAATTACATTGTAGCTATCTTAGGGTTTATTTTACAGGTAAGTATTTATTTTTAAATAGGAATAATTTATTTAATGATAGTGTAGTGTTAGGTATAATTGTAACTTAGGTTAGTTTTTATTTTACTGGTAAATTTGTCTTTATTTTAACTAGGTAGCTATTAAATAGTTAATAACTATTTAATAGCTATTGTGCCTAGTTAAAATAAATTGAAATTTGCCTGTAAAATAAAAATAAATCCTAAAATAGCTACAATATAATTATTAGTAATATTGTAGCTATATTAGGGTTTTATTTTATAGGTAAGTATTTAGTTTTAAATAGGAATAACTAATTTAATAAGAGTAATATTTATTTAGATTTATTTAATTAATATTTAAGTTAGGGGGGTGTTAGGGTTAGGGTTAGACTTAGGTTTAGGGGTTAATAATTTTATTATAGGTTGCGGCGGTATGGGGGGCAGGATAGGGGTTAATAAATGTATTATAGGTGGCGACGGTGTAGAGGGGCAGATTAGGGGTTAATAAGTTTAATATAGGTGGCGGCGGGGTCCAGGAGCGGCGGTTTAGGGGTTAAACAATTTATTTAGTTGCAGCGGGGTACGGGATTGGCAGGATAGGGGTTAATAAATTTATTATAGGGGGCGGTGGTATAGGGGGGCAGGATAGGGGTTAATAGGTCTGGGAGCAGCGGTTTAGGGGTTAATCAGTTTAATAGAGTGGCGGTGGGCTCCGGGAGCGGCGGTTTAGGGGTTAATACATTTATTATAGTTGGGGCGGGGTCTAGGAGCGGCGGTTTAGGGTTAATAACTTTATTTAGTTGCGGGGAGCTCCGGGGGTTCCGGTATAGGGGGTAGAACAGTGTAGTTTAGTGTGGGTGCTTAGTGACAGCTTATCAATAAAGCTGGGAAAAAGCCAAAGAGCAGCGAGATCGGATGAGTGATAACTATCACAGTCCGCTGCTCATCGCCCCGTACTTGGTGCGCGGCTTTTTGACAGCTTTTTTGATAACTTTGGCGAGCGTATTCAGGTCCGCGGCGGCGATGTGAGGCGAGCTTAGGCGGGCGTATTGGGGCCGGCAAAGGCAGGTAAGTAGACGGCTTGATAACTAGAGGCCCTTGTTTCTTTTCTTCTTCTTTTTCCCTCCTGAACTAGCTGCGGAATCTTTTCTGTCTTTTGTTGCAAAGCAGCACCTGCTAAATCAAAGTGTTTGTTCCTTCTGTTTGTGCATCGATGCAGGTATTGTGAGAGTTAAAACAACTAACTGTTAATACTGGCAACTCAGTAAGAGCTGTTAATTTACACTGCAATTCCATAAAAGACTAGAACTCCTTGCTCTATAAAAAAAGAAGGGGGCAGACTTGGTACAGATTCTTTATTTTTATTTTTTTTATTATTATTATATCAAAAATTAACTGCTTCACTTGCCTCTATTCTGGAGGTTTGGATACTTCCCAGAATGTAGCTATTTGAATTGTTGCATACTGCATATAGCTGAGTCTCTGTTAAAACCGCATAAGCTTCACTCTCTGCCCCTTTTTTTTTTTTTTTCTCCCCCTTTTCTCTTCTTTTCTCTCTCCCTCCCTCCTCCCCCCTTACATAAATGGCACAAAAGGTAGATAAACTCAAGATAGTATCCTGGAATGTAGGGGGTATCTCAACTCCCATTAAACGGAAGGCAATTCTTGCCCACTTACGGAAAGCCCAAGCAGATATTGGTTTCATACAGGAAACCCATTTAAACCTAGAGGAATCCTCAAAATTGAAGGCACTATGGGTTAAGGAAGTCTTCGCAGCACCAAGTGTTGGAAAAAGAGGGGAGTAGCTATATTAATAGGGAAAAGGACCCAAATGGAGATTCTGCACTCTGAGGCTGATTCTGGGGGGAGATATGTCCTGGTGAAGATTAGGGTTGCCCAAGGGACTTATACACTTTGTAATATATACGGTCCGAACACATCTGATCTGGAGTTTTGGAATCTTATTCAGTCCAAACTCCTACTAGCTAGTGAATGTTACTTGATCTTAGGAGGAGATTTCAACATAGCACCACAATGCCCTCTAGACAGACTTAGAAGAAATACTAAACAGCTAAAACAGAAAAAAAGATAATCTTGATTGTAAAATGTTCAATAAAATTAAACAAAACCTGTCACCTCTCCAAACAGGTGAGCTTTGTCTCTCCAAAGCCCACAAAACGCTCTCCAGGATTGACCTATTTTTGACTGATGAACGTCTATGTATAACAAGGGTAAAAGCAGGAATAATGCAGATTCTCTTATCTAATCATGGGCCTATCTTTCTTGAGCTCCATCTTGGTCAACTAAAACCTAAGCTATTGCAATTTTTTTTCCCTTATCATTTAACTTCCGATCTAAAATTCAAAGAATGGCTTAGGAATAAGTTTAGCGATTATGTTCATTTTAACAGCGACTATGTAGAGCGCTCTGATATATTCTGGGAGACTGCAAAAGCAGTGCTCAGAGGGGAAATTACTGCATATAACGCTATTCTAAATAAGAAGATGAAGTCAAGAGAAAGGGATATGTGTAACCTATTGACTAATTCTTACAACCACTTTTTACTTGAAAATCTCCCCTAAACTGGGCAAAATACGTTTGCGCCAAAAGTGCTATAGATACTTTTATAATGACTCAAGAAATGCGTAAAGAGTTCAGATTTCAAGCCAAAATATATAGATTTGGTAATAAATCTGGAAGAATGCTAGCCAAGCTGGTTAAAAATGAGGGTAAAAAAACCCACTATAGAAAAACTCCAACATAATGGGAAGCAGTTATTGAAGCCCGAGGAAATCTAGGACTTATTTTCAGAATATTTTCAAGAACTGTACACATGTAAAGGATATGACACAGAGAAAGCTTTTAGAGTAAAATTACACATCCAACAGTAACGGCCGATGAAATTGTTAGCCTTAATTCCCCTATTACAAGGGAAGAGATAGAGAAAACGATTCTTAAACTTTCTCTTAATAAAGCAGCAGGCCCAGATGGGCTACCGAACAAGTTCTATAAGATTTTATCAGCAGAGATAGCATCCTATCTGGGCAACCTCTATAATGATATTTATGTCAATGGTAAACCGGTCTCATCCTCCTTCTCTTCCTCATTTACGACCCTGATCCTAAAAGGAGGGAAAGACTCTACACAAAAGGAGTCATATAGACCAATTGCCTTATTAAATTCAGTCTATAAGATTATGTCCTCTATTTTAGCAACTAGGCTACAGACTATCTTAGCAAAAATAATTCACACGGACCAAGCCGGATTCTTGAACAAACGTAATTCTGTGGCAAAAATTAGGGAACTTCTTGTCACAATGGAATATATTCAGAAACTGCCTGCATCCGTGGTGGGGAGAGAGGGCCTCCCGGACCTGGCTGTCCTGTCAATTGATGCAGAAAAGGCATTTGACTTGGTTACTTTTAAACATATAATAACATCTTGGGATTAGAGGCAACTTCCCCAAATTTATAGAAAACTTACATAACCAATCCTATACAAGATTGATAATAAAAGATATTGTCTCTTCCCCAATTGCACTGGACAGGGGCACGCGTCAGGGTTGTCCTCTCTCCCCGCTTCTTTTTGATGTAGCTATCGAACCTCTGGCAATTATGATAAGGAAGTGTCTTGATGGCATAAAAATTCGTAATTATGACATAAAAATCGGATTATATGCCGATGGCTTAGTAATATATTTGTCCAACACTGAGCTAAATATACCAAAACTTCTTCAAATAACTGATCACTTTGGCTCCTTTTCAGGTTACAAGGTGAATGCACTAAAATCTGAAATATTTTGGCTCAGGAAAAACACTAGCTTTACTTTAAATATTCCTTTCAGAGTGGTTACAGAATCTTTTAAATACCTAGGGATCCACATTCCGATCAACTTAGGAGATCTATACAAAACTAATATATCTCCCGTGTTAACCTACATCAAAGAGAAACTCAAAAGTTGGCATAAGTTACCGCTATCAATTTCTGGTTGGTCAGCATTATTTAAAATGGTTCTTCTTCCAAAGTTGCTCTATGTTCTTCAGAATGTTCCACTAATTTTACTAGAAAAAGATGTTCGTTCTATTAACACTTCACTCAGACAATTTATCTGGCAGGGGAAAAGATCCAAGATCTCTCTTACCAAACTTGCTGTGCCAAGGGAATTTGGAGGTTTAGCATTACCAAATATGAGATCCTATAATCTTAGCTTCTTAGCTCGCATAGTAATTGATTGGATTTTTTCTAAGAATTATGTTTTAAATAATGAGCTTGAATCAAATATATGTGAACCATATCTTTCAATAGCTCTGATCCATTCTTTACCAAAGGAGCTGCCAGCAGATATTAAAGGACTTAAAACTATATTTAACTCTCTTAAGACGTGGTGGAAATTATTGTCCCTTTCAATAACTAGCACAGCCTCGAAATATCTTCCTTTGATAGGAAACCCGAAATTCCAGGCAGGCTTAAACTCGGCGGTCTTCAGTAGATGGCACAATAACGGCCTAAATAGGATAATCTATCTAATAGATAAAGACAGAAAATGTGTTAAGACTTTTGAGGAACTGAAAACTGAATTTAATTTTCTCAATAAAGACTTCTTTGCGTATTTGCAAATAAGGCATTTTGTCCTTGAATTAATTAAAGAAGCAGGCTGGTGCTGGGCGTTAGGTAAACTGGAAAATTGGTTGATTTTAACTAAAAATGGATCTATGTCTATTGCCCCGTGCTATCACATACTTGGCACTAGCAAAGGTGTTCCTATTTTGGAAAAGATGGCCTCGGCTTGGAATTTCTTAATTCCCCAGAATAGAATTGAACTAAAAACTCTCCAACTATCAGTAAATAAAGTAGCATTGGCTACACTCTCTGCTACTTGGCAAGAGGCACATCTTAAGCTTCTTCATAGGGTATATTTCACCCCAGAGAGAGGTCTTAGAGCCCACAACCAGGAATTTAATAAATGTCCTAAGTGTTCCTACCCTGCGGCGGACCTGATCCACATGTTTTGGCAATGTCCAAAAATAAGAAACTTTTGGAATAAGCTAGAATTCTGGCTAAAAAACACATTAAAAATTGCGCCACTAGCTCTATCATTGTTTCAAATTATATTGTGCTTAAAGACTGAAGGTGGCCACCAGGCTAGTGAAAAACTAGTAATTTTATCTATCTTAGCTACCAAACACCTGATTTGCAAGAAATGGAAAATGCGATCACTGCCAACTATCTCTGAAATTAGAACTATTTGAAAGAACAATGTGTATTAGAACAAAGAGACACAAACATAGATAATGAATCTGATATAAGGAATTTCTTTAACAAATGGGCAGTATTTATAAAAACACTCCCCGACAGAAAAATTGACTATTTGATTTTTCCATTTAAAAATTCAGAGATAGTTCTCTTTGGCATCTGGAGGTGAGGAGGGGGGCAGAGAATAATCGAATTTTTTTTTTGTTAGGAGTAAAGGGGAGGGGGGAAAAGAAGGGGAAAATAAAGAGAAAATTCCAACAGTAGATATATAGAAAAAATTGTGTTTCATCACTTTTCTGTGATTAAGGTATTCTGCTGATTTCAGCTCTATTTTTTGGTTATGTATCATAATGTGTATTGTAAAGGTGTTTTGCTGATTCCGGCCTGTTGCCTGCTATGTATTATAATGTGTATTGTAAACTCACACAAACAATTGATGACATTGATGCAATTTTTTTTAGTTTATTTTTCTGGTTTTTGAATTTGCATTATTGTATTTCTGTGCAAATTGTTGGGTAATAAAATAAAAATAAAAAAATAAAAAAATTGCATGCTCTATCTGAATAATAAAAGTTTAATTTTGATTGAGTGTCCCTTTAATTGTATTTAATTTAGTTAATTTATTTAATTATAGTGTAGTGTTAGGTGTTATTGTAACTTAGGTTAGGTTTTATTTTACAGGTACTTTTGTATTTCTTTTAGATAGGTAGTTATTAAATAGTTAATAACTATTTAGTAACTATTGTACCTAGTTAAAATAAATACAAACTTGCCTGTAAAATAAAAATAAACCCTGAGATAGCTACAATGTAATTATTAGTTATATTGTAGCTAGCTTAGGGTTTATTTTATAGGTAAGTATTTAGTTTTAAATAGGAATAATGTAGTTAATTATAGTAATTTTATTCAGATTTATTGTAATTATATTTAAGTTAGGGGGTGTTAGGGTTAGGGTTAGACTTAGGTTTAGGGGTTAATACATTTAGTATAGTGGTGGTGATGTTGGGGGCGGCAGATAAGGGGTTAATAAATGTAGGTAGGTGGCGGCGATGTTAGGGACAGCAGATTAGGGGTTAATAATATTTAACTAATGTTTGCGAGGCGGGAGTGCGGCGGTTTAGGGGTTAATATGTTTATTATAGTGGCGGCGACATTGGGGGCGGCAGATTAGGGGTTAATAAGTGTAGGTAGGTGGCGACGACATTGGGGGTGGCAGATTAGGGGTTAATAAATATACTGTAGGTGGCGGCGATGTTGGAGGCAGCAGATTAGGGGTTCATAAGTATAATGTAGTTGGCGGCGGTGTCCGGAGCGGCAGATTAGGGGTTAATAAATATAATGCAGGTGTCGGCGATGTCAGGGGCAGCAGATTAGGGGTTAATAAGTGTAAGATTAGGGGTGCTTAGACTCAGGGTTCATGTAAGGGTGTTGGGTGTAGACATTAATTTTATTTCCCCATAGGAATCAATGGGGCTGCGTTAGTGAGTTGTACGCTGCTTTTTTGAAGGTGTTAGGCTTTTTTTCAGCTGGCTCTCCCCGTTGATTCCTATGGGGAAATCGTGCACGAGCACGTACGACCAGCTCACCGCTGACTTAAGCAGCGCTGGTATTGAAGTGCGGTAATGAGCAAAATTTTGCTCAACGCTCACTTCTTGTCTTTTAACGTCAGGTTTGTAAAAACCCGTAATACCAGCGCTGCATGTAAGTGAGCGGTGAGACAAAACTGCTCGTTAGCACCGCACAGCCTCTAACACAAAACTTGTAATATAGCCGTAAATTATCAAAAATAAAAAAATTACACCTAATCCGTATGAAAATAAACCCCCCAAAATAAAAACACCCCTAATCTAATACTAAACTACCAATAGCCCTTAAAAGGGCCTTTTGTAGGGCATTGCCCTAAGTTAAACAGCTCTTTTACCTTAAAAAATACTAAGTCCCCCCTCTAACAGTAAAACCCACCACCCAACAAACCCCCCAAAATAAAAAAAACTAACACTAAAAAATTCTAAACTGAAACTGCGGGACTTCTCCTTATTTGACACACTCGGCTGAAACTTTGGAGTTGCCTTTGCATACAGCAAACATACTTGGCTCACAGTGTTAACACCTAAAATGAACCCAGACGTTCAGGAACTATCGACACTACTGACACCTCTATTTGATGGACTAATCATTAGATTTGAAACACTACAGGAAGAGATAAAGAGGACAATGCTTAATAATATTTCAGATACTGTCTTGGGGAAGATACCTACAGCTATGGACAAACTACCAACACACTTGTCCCCAAATAATTTGTTAGCTCACAAACTCAAGAGATCTGGATGTTCCCTACAATGTTATGGCGGCGCTAAGACTGATTCAGTGTTGTTCCCTTCAGACAGGGATCCAGCTCATGTGCTGTGCACAGGAGGGTCTATATTGACAACCGCAACGGCTATTGGGCCTCAGAAGCCAGCTGAATGGCTGCTCTCGCAACAGGTTCCGGAAGGATTCACGCAACAAGCTCAGGGAGGATCAACAGATGACACAGAGAAACCGCTTTTTGAATGTATGTTGGCTGTAGGCTTTACAATCTATCTGGCAATGGATCTGATATACAACCCCCTGGAAAAATCAGTCTGGTATTATGGCCAGTGTCTTGCTTTTAGGTGGAAATCAAGGCAACGTGTGTTTACTCCCTCATGCGCTATAAGCCTCAATGATATACTACTTGTCATAGAAGCATAGTAATGGGATATATTACAGATAGCTTACGCTGCCTGACTGCCAAATGGGCACTTAACACCCGCTTATGTGCCTATATCTGTACTATAATTATTGTCATATATTCTCATGTTGACAGTTCACTGTTTTAACCTTGTTGGCTGTTGCTCCATTTTGGTGCAGGCATCCATAGCACTGTTGAATAATTTCTTGTATATAATTATTTTTCCTTTCTTTTAAGCCATTACTGTTATCCTGCAGACACATCAATACTATAATTTTAATATCTAACTGGCTTGATCAAATTGGATAAAACGCAGTGTTGTGCTGCAAAAGTCGCTAATCTCCACTTTAAACTGAATCCATATTCAATGTAACTGTAATGGACAGCTTATATTGTCACTCTTTCCTTGTTTGTTTGATAGTGCTGTTCTTTTTAGTCAAGATTGGTACATTTTGATATTTACACTACATTAAGATGGTTTTTATATACACGCACGGCATTTTTTACTTAAACAGGTATCTCCTAAGATGGTCTTTACCAATCATATTTTCGGAAACTATAATGTCTTAGCAAAGCTATTGTCTAATACAGCCTCACACACAGGATTCTGAATTAGGTTCACATTTATACGCATCTTGCTATCCTAAGTGACTTATATTTCATTCACATTCCTTTTTAGTGGACTGTTACGCAGACAAGTACCATGGCCCCTATTTACTAAAGGTCTTGCGGACCTGATTTGCAGTGGTGGATCAGGTCCGCAAGACCTTGCTGAATGCGGAGAGCAATACTGGTGCAACGCCGCCCCCTGCAGACTCGCAGCCAATCGGCCGCCAGCAGGGGGGTGTCAATCAACCCAATCATACTCAATCGGGTTGATTTCCGGCGATGTCTGTCCACCTGCTCAGAGCAGACGGACAGGGTTTTGGAGCAGCGGTCTTTGTGACCGCTGCTTCATAACTGCTGTTTCTGGCGAGTCTGAAGACTCGCCAGAAACAGGGGCCATCAAGCTCCATTCGGAGCTTGATAGATAGAGGCCCAAGTGTTGACACAGCTTTAACGCTGCTTAGCATAATACTTTAATAATAACTGGTGGAAATACTATAAGTCCCATTTGGTTATGGGAGTTGGATGAAGCTTTATTTTATTGTTTTGTTATGTGTTGTGTTCTTTGTTATGTTTTGTGTTACTGTATTAATATTAAAAAACTAAGAGGCGCAGGTACAATATGAGATGATATTCAACTAATTTTGCTATAACCCTCAATGCATGGATTATTCCATATTATAACATTGCTCTAATTTCAAACTTGTAGATCTCATATGTACTATGCTTTATGAAAAGAAGTTGCCGTTTTGCTTTGTATTTTTATGATAGCAACTTTGCCCCTACTGATATTGTATCGATATTCAACAGGTTGTGCTCATTCCATAATATGAATTGTAATGTCGCTGTAACGCTACCTGTCAGTGTGTGTACTTAATTAATTGTACCTTCGTTTCTTCAATAAAAATAATTTAAAAAAAAATGTTTAAATATGCTGTCCCTTGCATTCCTATTGGCTGATTTGATTGTTTAAACTCAAATCAGCCAAAAGGATTTGAACAGCCAATAGGATTTCAGTAGCTCTCATCCTATTGGCTGATTTGAATTTGAAGAAACGCGTACCTTGAATTCACTATTCTGTACGGCGGCGATCGTACGAAGAGGATCCTCCACGGTCCATGGCTCTGCGGTCGCCGGTCCTGCTCCACGCTCATCTCCGCTCCACGCTAGCTTGATCCTGGATAAAGAAGGAAGTGGTCCCCACTTGGAAGAAGATGTTGGTCGCTTGGAAGAAGACTTCATCACCTGGAACAGGACCTTCTCCTCCTGACTTCAGGAACAGTGAGTACCTATTTGGGGGTAAGAGTTAGGATTTTTCTTTTTTTGGGGGGGTTAGATTAAGGATTTATTGGGCACTCTTAAAAGAGCTGAATGCCCTTTTAAGGGCAGCAAAAGAGCTGAATTCCCTTTTAAGGGCAATGCTCATACAAATGCCCCTTTAGGAGCAACGGGTAGTTTAGGATTTTTTAGTGTTAGTTTTTTTATTTTGGGGGGTTTGCTGGGTGGTGGGTTTTACTGTTAGAGGGGGAACTTAGTATTTTTTAAGGTAAAAGAGCTGTTTAACTTAGGGCAATGCCCTACAAAAAGGCCCTTTTAAGGGCTATTGGTAGTTTAGTATTAGATTAGGGTTTGTTTTTTATTTTGGGGGGGCTTTTTTATTTTCATATGTATTAGGTTTAATTTAAAAAAAATTAATTTGGATAATTTTGTTTATTTTCTGTAATGTTAGACTTTTTTATTTTTTGTAATTTTAAATTAATTTATTTTAATTTAATCTTAGGTTTATTTTTCTTAGTACTGTTAGGATTTTTTATTTTAATTGTAATTAAGCATTTTATTATTTTATGTAATTTGGGGTTAATTTAGTGGGTGTTAGGTTAGGGGGCTTAATTAAATTAGTTATTTGCGTTGTGGGGGTTTGGCGGATTATGGGTTAATAGGTTAATTAGGGTACTTGTGTTGTTGGGGTTGGCGGATTTAGGGGTTAATACTTTTACTAGGTAGATTGCGATGTGGGTGAATGGCGGATTAGGGGTTAATAGTTTAATTTGGTATATTGCATTGTGGGGGCGTTGTCGGTATAGGGGTTAATACATTTATTATTAGTTGCAATGTAGGGGGATTGCGGATATAGGGGTTTTTATGTGTCGGGTTTATTTTTTTGGAGGCGGGTTAGACTTTTACGGGAGATTTGATATATTTTTCTTATTTTCTTAGGCGCCGGCAGTTTCTTAAGTGCCGTAAGTCATTGGCGACTCCAGAAATTTGTATTTACGCACATTTCTGGACATCGCAAGTTTATCCGACTAACGGCACTTTATGAACTGCCGGCGGGGTTTATGTGATACCCCGATGTGCAAGATGAAATTACGGGCGGCGCGGGTTTCAGCAGTTACGCTGAAGCTTGTGCCGCATATGTAATCTCGCCCTAGATGGGATCAGGCTAACTATATAAATGTTCCTCCTTGTGAAAGCATACTGCATGTGGGCTAAGAGAGTCTGTACCCTTAGTATGTACCATACTTTTTACAATGCAACCTTTTAAGCCCTGTCATTCCAAGGTAAGAGCTTCTCTTTCTTAGTTTGCTATATTTATTTTATTATTTATGGGGGGGGGGGGGGTTGGTGCCAGCATGAAATGACATTTTTGTATTTCTCAAATTAATTGTCCCTATATTTGTGTCCCATCTAAGCTGCTGGGAGTCACAAAAATCTCACCATCGGCATGAGTGTTGGGACCGTGGTCGTCATTATAATCATCTCAGTAGCGGTTTATCTTGGTTACATCAGACGAGGTAAGAGGAATTTTACACAACGTATAGTCCAACCAGGATTATAGTAAACTCTCACCATCTATATCATATAAACCTGGGTATAGTGAGACAGAAAGTGATTAAACATTACACCTAGTAGCCCAAGAGATTGTGATAAAGCACAACATAAATTAAATAGACGTAAAAGGAAAACTAAACCTGATTAAGATTCTGGCCTCTAGTTATCAAGCTGCAACCTGCATTCGCCGGCCCCAATACGCTCGCCTAAGATCGCCTAACATCACCGCTGCGGACCTGAATACGTTCGCCAAATTTATCAAGAAAGCTGTCAAAAAGCCGCGCACCAAGTACGGTGTGATGAGTAGCGGACTGTGTTATTTATCAGTCATCGATCTCGCTGCTCTTCGGCTTCTTTGCAGCTTTCTTGCTACTGTCACTAAGCACCCAAACTATACTATACTGTTTTACCCCCTAAACCGCCGCTCCCGGAGCCCCCACAACTAAATAAACTTATTAACCTCTAAACCGCCGCTCCCGGAGCCCCCCGCAACTATAATAAATATATTAACCCCTAAACCGCCGCTCCCGGACCCCGCCGCCACCTACATTATACCTATTAACCCCTAATCTGCCGCCCCCTATACCGCCGCCACCTACATAAATGTATTAACCCCTATCCTGCCAATCCCAGACCCCGCCGCAACTAAATAAATTGTTTAACCCCTAAACCGCCGCTCCCGGAGCCCATCGCCACCTACATTATATTTATTAACCCCTATCCTGCCCCCCTACACCGCCGCCACTATATTAAATTTATTAAACCCCAAAACCTAAGTCTAACCCTAACCCTAACACCCCCTAACTTAAATATAATTTAAATAAAACTAAATAAATATTACTATTATTAACTAAATAATTCCTATTTAAAACTAAATACTTACCTATAAAATAAACCCTAAGATAGCTACAATATAATTAATAATTACATTGTAGCTATTTTAGGATTTATTTTTATTTTACAGGCAACTTTGTATTTATTTTAACTAGGTAGAATAGTTATTAAATAGTTATTAACTATTTAATAACTACCTAGCTAAAATAAATACAAATTTACCTGTAAAATAAACCCTAACCTAAGTTACAATTACACCTAACACTACTCTATAAATAAATTAATTCCCTAAACTACCTACAATTACTTACAATTAAATAAAATAAACTAAAGTACAAAAAACAACAAATACTAAATTACAGAAAAAAAAAGAATTACAAGAAGTTTAAACTAATTACACCTAATCTAAGCCCCCTAATAAAATAAAAAAGCCCACCAAAATAATAAAAATCCCTACCCTGCACTAAATTACAAATAGCCCTTAAAAGGGCCTTTTGCAGGGCATTGCCCCAAAGTAATCAGCTCTTTTACCTGTAAAAAAGAGAAATACAACCCCCCACAACATTACAACCCACCACCCACTCATCCCTACTCTAAAACCCACCCAAACCTCCCTTATAAAAACCTAATACTAACCCCCTGAAGATCACCCTACCTTGAGCCGTCTTCACCCAGCCGGGCCGAAGTCTTCATCCAATCCGGCCAGAAGAGGTCCTCCAGCGGGTCTGAAGTCTTCATCCTATCCGGGCAGAAGAGGACATCCAGACCGGCAGAAGTCTTCATCCAAGCGGCATCTTCTATCTTCTTCCATCCGACGAGGAGTGGCACCATCTTGAAGACATCAGACGTGGAGAATCCTTCCATCCTGACGACTGAACGACGAATGACGGTTCCTTTAAATTACGTCATCCAAGATGGCGTCCCTCGAATTTTCGATTGGCTGATAGGATTCTATCACCCAATCGGAATTAAGGTAGGAAAAATCCGATTGGCTGATTCAATCAGCCAATCGGATTAAAGTTCAATCCGATTGGCTGATCCAATCAGCCAATCGGATTGACCTCACATTCTATTGGTTGATCGGAATATCAGCCAATCGGATTTTTCCTACCTTAATTCTGATTGGCTGATAGAATCCTATCAGCCAATCAGAATTCGAGGGACTCCATCTTGGATGACGTCATTTAAAGGAACCATCATTCATCGTTCAGTCGTCGGGATGGAAGGATGCTCCGCGTCGGATGTCTTCAAGATGGTGCCGCTCCTCGTCGGATGGAAGAAGATAGAAGATGCCGCTTGGATGAAGACTTCTGCCGGTCTGGATGTCCTCTTCTGCCCTGATAGGATGAAGACTTGGGACCCTCTGGAGGACCTCTTCAAGCCGTATTGGACGAAGACTTCGGCCCGGCTGGGTGAAGGCGGCTCAAGGTAGGGTGATCTTCAGGTGGTTAGGGTTAGGTTTTTTTAAGGGGGGTTTGGGTGGGTTTTAGAGTAGGGTTGGGTGTGTGGGTGGTGGGTTTTAATGTTGGGGGGGTTGCATTTCTCTTTTCTACAGGTAAAAGAGCTGATTACTTTGGGGCAATGCCCCGCAAAAAGCCCTTTTAAGGGCTATTTGTAATTTAGTATAGGGTTGGGAATTTTATTATTTTGGGGGGCTTTTTATTTTATTAGGGGGCTCAGATTAGGTGTAATTAGTTTAAAATTCTTGTATTTTTTTTATTTTCTGTAATTTAGTGTTTGGCTTTTTTTGTACTTTAGTTAATTTTAGTTAATTGTATTTAATTGTAGGGCATTGTAGTTAATTAATTTAATTTATTTAATGATAGTGTAGTGTTAGGTGTAATTGTAACTTAGGTTAGGATTTATTTTACAGGTAATTTTGTCTTTATTTTAGCTAGGTAGTTATTAAATAGTTAATAACTATTTAATAACTATTGTACCTAGTTAAAATAAATACAAAGTTGCCTGTAATATAAAAATAAATCCTAAAATAGCTACAATGTAACTAATAGTTATATTGTAGCTATTTTAGGGGTTATTTTACAGGTATTTAGTATTTAGTTTTAAATAGGAATAATTTAGTTAATAATAGTAATTTTATTTAGTTTTATTTAAATTATATTTAAGTTAGGGGGGTGTTAGGGTTAGGGTTAGACTTAGGTTTAGGGTTTAATAACTTTATTATAGTCTCAGCGGTGTAGGGGGGGCAGTATAGGGGTTAATAAGTTTAATGTAGGTGGCGGCGGTGTAGGGGGGGACAGGATAGGGGTTAATAAGTTTAATGTAGCTGGCGGTGGGCTCCGGGAGCGGCGGTTTAGGGGTTAATACATTTATTTAGTTGCAGCTGGGTCCGGGAGCGGCGGTTTAGGGGTTAATTAGTTTATTTAGTTGTGGCGGGGTCCGGGAGCTGTAGTTTAGGGGTTAAACACTTTATTTAGTTGTGGCGGGGTCCGGGAGCGGCGGTTTAGGGGTTAATAAGTTTAATGTAGGTGGCGGCAGTTTAGGGGGGGCAGATTAGGGGTGTTTAGACTCGGGCTACATGTTAGGGTGTTAGGTGCAGACATATCCCATAGGAATCAATGGGTTATCGGGCAGCAGCGAACATGAGCTTTCGCTGCTGTCAGACTCCCTTGGATTCCTATGGGATCCGCCACCTCCAGGGCGGCGGATTGAAAACCAGGTACTCTGGGCCGGAAAAGTGCCGAGCGTACCTGCTAGGAATTTGATAACTTCCAAAGTAGTCAGATTGTGTCGAACTTGGGTTTGGCACATCTGGAGTGACGTAAGAATCGATCTGTGTCAGACTGAGTCCGGCGGATCGTATGTTACGTCACTATATTCTACTTTTGCCGGTCTGTAGGGCTTGATAAATAAGGCGAATCAGCCTCGCCACAAATACGCTGCGGAATCCCAGCGTATTTGCAGTTGACGGCTTGATAAATAGAGGCCATAGTGTAACTTCATCAATTATACATTACTAGTCCTAAAGCCCGTTCACACGGGCCAGTTTTTGACCTATGTGAAGTTGGCACCCCATGTTTGTTAAAACTGAATTAAAATATACCATTCGTTTGTGCTGCGTTTGTGCTGATTTGTGCCGCAAAAACCAACGTTTGTGCCGGTTTGGTTTAGGAGATATTGCACATTATTTTTTTTATGAAACCCCGCCCACTTTGCACCCCATGTTATGCAATTTTAAAAACAAATATACCATTTGTTTGTGCTGCGTTTGTGCTGATTTGTGCCGCAAAAATGAACATTTGTGCCGGTTTGGTTTCGGCGATATAGCGCATTATATTTGCTTAAACTCCGCCCACTTTGCACCCCATGTTATGCAATTTTAAAAACAAATATGCCATTCGTTTGTGCTGCGTTTGTGCTGATTTGTGCTGCAAAAACGAACGTTTGTGCTGTTTTGGTTTCAGAGATATAGCGCATTATGTTTTATGAAACCCCGCCCACTTTGCACCCCATGTTATTCAATTTTAAAAACAAATATACCATTTGTTTGTGCTGCGTTCGTGCTGATTTGTGCCGCAAAAACTAACGTTTGTGCTGGTTTGGTTTAGAAGATATTGTGCATTATTTTTTTATGAAACCCTGCCCACTTTGCACCCCATGTTATGCAATTTTAAAAACAAATATACCATTTGTTTGTGCTGCGTTTGTGCTGATTTGTGCCGCAAAAATGAATGTTTGTGTCGGTTTGGTTTCGGAGATATAGCGCATTATATTTGCTGAAACTCCGCCCTCTTTGCACCCCATGTTATGCCATTTTAAAAACAAATATACCATTGGTTTGTGCTGCGTTTGTGCTGATTTGTGCCGTAAAAATGAACGTTTGTGCCTTTTTGGTTTCGGAGATATAGGCCTAGATTTGGTGTTCGGCGGTAATAGGGCTGTTAACGCTCCGCAGGCTTTTTTCTGGCCGCACCATAAAATTAACTCTGGTATCGAGAGTTCAAACAAATGCTGCGTTAGGCTCCAAAAAAGGAGCGTAGAGCATTTTTACCGCAAATGCAACTCTCGATACCAGAGTTGCTTACGGACGCGGCCGGCCTCAAAAACGTGCTCGTGCACGATTCTCCCATAGGAAACAATGGGACTGTTTGAGCTGAAAAAAAAACTAACACCTGCAAAAAAGCAGCGTTCAGCTCCTAACGCAGCCCCATTGTTTCCTATGGGGAAACACTTCCTACGTCTGCACCTAACACTCTAACATGTACCCCGAGTCTAAACACCCCTACCCTTACACTTATTAACCCCTAATCTGCCGCCCCCGCTATCGCTGACCCCTGCATTATATTATTAACCCCTAATCTTCCGCTCCGTAAACCGCCGCTACTTACATTATCCCTATGTACCCCTAATCTGCTGCCCTAACATCGCCGACCCCTATATTATATTTATTAACCCCTAATCTGCCCCCCTCAACGTCGCCTCCACCTGCCTACACTTATTAACCCCTAATCTGCCGAGCGGACCTGAGCGCTACTATAATAAAGTTATTAACCCCTAATCCGCCTCACTAACCCTATCATAAATAGTATTAACCCCTAATCTGCCCTCCCTAACATCGCCGACACCTACCTTCAATTATTAACCCCTAATCTTCCGAGCGGAGCTCACCGCTATTCTAATAAATGGATTAACCCCTAAAGCTAAGTCTAACCCTAACACTAACACCCCCCTAAGTCAAATATAATTTTTATGTAACGAAATAAATTAACTCTTATTAAATAAATG
Organism: Bombina bombina; assembly: GCF_027579735.1. Lineage (NCBI taxonomy): Eukaryota > Metazoa > Chordata > Amphibia > Anura > Bombinatoridae > Bombina > Bombina bombina. The sequence goes on from NC_069505.1 coordinate 410,073,493, forward strand.
ATTCCTATTTAAAGCTAAATACTTACCTGTAAAATAAATCCTAATATAGCTACAATATAAATTATAATTATATTATAGCTATTTTAGGATTAATATTTATTTTACAGGTAACTTTGTAATTATTTTAACCAGGTACAATAGCTATTAAATAGTTAAGAACTATTTAATAGCTAAAATAGTTAAAATAATTACAAATTTACCTGTAAAATAAATCCTAACCTAAGATATAATTAAACCTAACACTACCCTATCAATAAAATAATTAAATAAACTACCTACAATTACCTACAATTAACCTAACACTACACTATCAATAAATTAATTAAACACAATACCTACAAATAAATACAATTAAATAAACTAGCTAAAGTACAAAAAATAAAAAAGAACTAAATTACAGAAAATAAAAAAATATTTACAAACATAAGAAAAATATTACAACAATTTTAAACTAATTACACCTACTCTAAGCCCCCTAATAAAATAACAAAGCCCCCCAAAATAAAAAATTCCCTACCCTATTCTAAATTAAAAAAGTTACAAGCTCTTTTACCTTACCAGCCCTGAACAGGGCCCTTTGCGGGGCATGCCCCAAGAATTTCAGCTCTTTTGCCTGTAAAAGAATAAATACAATACCCCCCCCCCCAACATTACAACCCACCACCCACATACCCCTAATCTAACCCAAACCCCCCTTAAATAAACCTAACACTAAGCCCCTGAAGATCTTCCTACCTTGTCTTCACCATCCAGGTTCACCGATCCGTCCTGAAGAGCTCCTCCGATGTCCTGATCCAAGCCCAAGCGGGGGCTGAAGAGGTCCATGATCCGGTCAAAGTCTTCATCCAAGCGGGGCAGAAGAGGATCTTCCATCCGATTGAAGTCATCATCCAGGCGGCATCTTCTATGGTCTTCCATCCGGAGCGAAGCGGCAGGATCCTGAAGACCTCCAGCGCGGAACATCCATCCGGACCGACGACTGAACGACGAATGACTGTTCCTTTAAGGGACGTCATCCAAGATGGCGTCCCTCGAATTCCGATTGGCTGATAGGATTCCGCGTCGCCTGCTTCAAGATGGACCCGCTCCGCACCGGATGGAAGAAGACTGAAGATGCCGCTTGGAGAAGATGTTTGCCGGTCCGGATGTCCTCTTCTTGCCGGATAGGAGGAAGACTTTGGAGCCTCTTCTGGACCTCTTCAGCACCGGATGATGGATCGCCAACCCCCGCTTGGGTTGGATGAAGATGTTGGAGCCAGGACGGATCGGTGAACCTGGTATGGTGAAGACAAGGTAGGAAGATCTTCAGGGGCTTAGTGTTAGGTTTATTTAAGGGGGGTTTGGGTTAGATTAGGGGTATGTGGGTGGTGGGTTGTAATGTTGGGGGGGGTATGGTATGTTTTTTTTTACAGGCAAAAGAGCTGAAATCCTTGGGGCATGCCCCACAAAGGGCCCTGTTCAGGGCTGGTAAGGTAAAAGAGCTTGTAACTTTTTTAATTTAGAATAGGGTAGGGAATTTTTTATTTTGGGGGGCTTTGTTATTTTATTAGGGGGCTTAGAGTAGGTGTAATTAGTATAAAATTGTTGTAAGATTTTTCTTATGTTTGTAAATATTTTATTATTTTTTGTAACTTAGTTCTTTTTTATTTTTTGTACTTTAGCTAGTTTATTTAATTGTATTTATTTGTAGGTATTGTGTTTAATTAATTTATTGATAGTGTAGTGTTAGGTTAATTGTAGGTAATTGTAGGTAGTTTATTTAATTATTTTATTGATAGGGTAGTGTTAGGTTTAATTATATCTTAGGTTAGGATTTATTTTACAGGTAAATTTGTTATTATTTTAACTAGGTAACTATTAAATAGTTCTTAACTATTTAATAGCTATTGTACCTGGTTAAAATAATTACAAAGTTGCCTGTAAAATAAATATTAATCCTAAAATAGCTATAATATAATTATAATTTATATTGTAGCTATATTAGGATTTATTTTACAGGTAAGTATTTAGCTTTAAATAGGAATCATTTATTTAATAAGAGTTAATTAATTTCGTTAGATTTAAATTATATTTAACTTAGGGGGGTGTTAGGGTTAGGGTTAGACTTAGCTTTAGGGGTTAATCAATTTATTAGAATAGCGGTGAGCTCCGGTCGTCAGATTAGGGGTTAATAATTGAAGTTAGGTGTTGGCGATGTTAGGGAGGGCAGATTAGGGGTTAATACTATTTATGATAGGGTTAGTGAGGCGGGTTAGGGGTTAATAACTTTATTATAGTAGCGCTCAGGTCCGCTCGGCAGATTAGGGGTTAATAAGTGTAGGCAGGTGTCGGCGACGTTGAGGGGGGCAGATTAGGGGTTAATAAATATAATATAGGGGTCGGCGGTATTAGGGGCAGCAGATTAGGGGTACATAGGGATAACGTAGGTGGCGGCGCTTTGCGGTCGGAAGATTAGGGGTTAATAATTGAAGTTAGGTGTTGGCGATGTTAGGGAGGGCAGATTAGGGGTTAATACTATTTATGATAGGGTTAGTGAGGCGGGTTAGGGGTTAATAACTTTATTATAGTAGCGCTCAGGTCCGCTCGGCAGATTAGGGGTTAATAAGTGTAGGCAGGTGTCGGCGACGTTGAGGGGGGCAGATTAGGGGTTAATAAATATAATATAGGGGTCGGCGGTGTTAGGGGCAGCAGATTAGGGGTACATAGGGATAACGTAGGTGGCGGCGCTTTGCGGTCGGAAGATTAGGGGTTAATTATTTTAAGTAGCTGGCGGCGACGTTGTGGGGGGCAGGTTAGGGGTTAATAAATGTAATACAGGGGTTGGCGGGGTTAGGGGCAGCAGATTAGGGGTACATAAGTATAACGTAGGTGGCGGTCGGCAGATTAGGGGTTAAAAATTTTAATCGAGTGGCGGCGGTGTGGGGGGACCTCGGTTTAGGGGTACATAGGTAGTTTATGGGTGTTAGTGTACTTTAGGGTACAGTAGTTAAGAGCTTTATGAACCGGCGTTAGCCAGAAAGCTCTTAACTCCTGCTATTTTCAGGCGGCTGGAATCTTGTCGTTAGAGCTCTAACGCTCACTTCAGAAACGACTCTAAATACCAGCGTTAGAAAGATCCCATTGAAAAGATAGGCTACGCAAATGGCGTAGGGGGATCTGCGGTATGGAAAAGTCGCGGCTGAAAAGTGAGCGTTAGACCCTTTAATCAATGACTCCAAATACCGGCGGTAGCCTAAAACCAGCGTTAGGAGCCTCTAACGCTGGTTTTGACGGCTACCGCCGAACTCCAAATCTAGGCCATAGCGCATTATTTTTATGAATCCCGCCCACTTTTCACTCCATGTTATTCAATTTTAAAAACAAATAAACCATTTGTTTGTGCTGCGTTTGTGCCGCAAAAACGAACCTTTGTGCCGGTTTGGTTTCGGAGATATAGCGCATTATATTTGCTGAAACTCCGCCCACTTTGCACCCCATGTTATGCAATTTTAAAAACAAATATACCATTTGTTTTTGCTGCGTTTGTGCTGATTTGTGCTCCAAAAACGAACGTTTGTGCTGTTTTGGTTTCGGAGATATAGCGCATTATTTTTTATGAAACCCCGCCCACTTTGCACCCCATGCTATGCAATTTTAAAAACAAATATAACATTTGTTTGTACTGCGTTTGTGCTGATTTGTGCCGCAAAAACGAATGTTTGTGCCGGTTTGGTTTTGGAGATATAGCGCATTATATTTACTGAAACTCCGCCCACATTGCACCCCATGTTATCCAATTTTAAAAACAAATAAACCATTTGTTTGTGCTGCGTTTGTGCTGATTTGTCCCGCAAAAACGAATGTTTGTGACGGTTTGGTTTCAGAGATATAGCGCATTATATTTGCTGAAACTCTGCCCACTTTGCACCCCATGTTATGCAATTTTAAAAACAAATATACCATTCGTTTGTGCTGAGTTTGTGCTGATTTGTGCCGCAAAAATGAACGTTTGTTCCGGTTTGATTTTGGAGATATTGTGCATTATGTGTTCATATACTCTTTGATTCAAAAGTATTATAACAACAAAAATGTTTGTAAGTACAAATAGAATTATAAAACTTTGGGGTATACAAAAGAACAGATGTGACTTGGCAACTGGAAAAAAAAACTGTTTCAGTTTTCTATGCACGCTCTCTCCCCCCTCTCTTTTGCACTCTCTCTCCTCTCTTTTGCGCTCTCTCCCCCTCTCTTTTGTGCTCTCTCCCCCCTCTTTTGCTCTCTCTCTCTCTCCCCCCTCTTTTGCTCTCTCTCTCCCCCTCACTTTTGCGCTCTCTCTCCCCCCTCTTTTGCGCTCTCTCTCCCCCTCTCTTTTGCGCTCTCTCCCCCCTCTCTTTTGCTTTCTCTCCCCCCTCTCTCTACCCCCCTTTCTCTCCCCCACCCCTCTTTCTCCCCCACCCCTCTTTTTCCCCTCCTCTCTCTCTCCTCCCCTCTCTCTCCCCTCTCTATCTCTCTCCCCTCCCCGTCCCCTCTATCGCGCGACCGCACCTGGTCACGCCCCCTTCACACCAGGCCACGCCCCCTTCACGGTCATCCACACCCTTCACGCCGGCCATGCCCCCGCTCACACCCGGTCACGCCCACTTCTGCCGCAGATCAGCTAGGGACTCAAAGGCCAGGTGTGTTTGTCCTCGTGCTGTCTCTACTGTGCATGACAGCTTCAGACAAACACACTTGGCCTTTTATATTTGTCAGGGTTTTTTCCCTGTTTGTTTGCCATGTGCTGCTGGCAGCCATTTTACTCACCTCTCTTCCTGACTATGGTGCATTGTGGGGGATGCTGCTAATTTCCTGCACTTCCTTTTATGGCCAGACTGGTGTGCATCATCCATGTGAGACAGGATGCAGTATCAGAATTGTGATGTCATCAATTGTTATTTAAAGGGCCTCTGTTCAGTATGCTTTGCCTTTGCTTTGTCTCAGACCTGTTTGTGAGAGTTCCTGTGTATTACCTGGCTGTCTGACGTCCTTCCTGGTTCCTGATCCCTGGCTTGTTCCTGACTCTGCTGTTTTCCTTGTTCCTGATTCTGGCTCGTCTGACTATTCGCTTTGGCTCCTGACTCGGCTCGCCTGACTACCATCTCTGGTTTTGACTCCTGGCTTGTTATTTGACTTGTGGACTTTTTATTATTTTTTGCTATTAATAAAGGTGTGATTATTTTTGCACTTCTCATCTCAATCTGATTCCTGGCAACCTGACATTACGCAAAGGCCATGAATCCTGATGGTGCTAATTTTCCACATTTACCTGCCATCATTTCCAGGATGGATGTACAGGATCACCGCTTGGATCAATTTGCACTAGCCCTGCAAACCCTGCTGACTCGCACTGCACATTTGGACTAAAGTGTCCCGCAAGCTATGGCTGCTCCTGTTTCCGCTGCTGCACCTATGCCTACCAGGAGCATGTCCAGTTCTGCACCTGTACCTCAGCGATATGGAGGCGATCCTATTCAATGCAGAGGGTTTTTGAACCAGGTGGGCATTTACTTTGAGATGTTACCTCAGGCGTTTCCCTCTGACAGAGCTAAGGTGGGATTTCTCATCTCGTTACTCTCTGACACAGCTCTTACCTGGGCTAATCCCTTGTGGGAGACTAATAAACCTGTGATTTCAAATTACCCTGAATTTGTGGCCTCCTTTCGAAGGGTATTTGATATTCCGGCTCGCTCCTCCTCTGCTGCTAAACGACTCATGTCTATTCAGCAAGGTACAAGATCTGTTGCTCAGTATGCCATTGAGTTCCGTACGCTTGCTGCAGAGGTAGGTTGGAATAATGAAGCCCTTGTTGCCGCCTTTTTTCATGGGCTCTCTGATGCGATTAAAGACAAAGTTGCCGCCAGAGATTTACCAGAGGATCTTGAGGCATTGGTGTCTTTTTTGATCCTAATTGACATCAGACTCAGAGAGAGGACCTCTTTCAAGGACCACTTGCGGAAGCCCCCTGTTCCGTTGTCTTCTACGTGTTCGTTCCCACCCATGCCTCCCTCTCCTCCCATGCCTCCTGGTCCCGAGTCACCAGGTACTGCTGAGCCGATGCAGTTGGGATTCACGTGTCTCTCCGCGGAAGAGAGGGCCTTTAGGAGGAGGGAGGGGCTCTGCCTCTATTGTGGGTTACAGGGCCACCTTTTGAAGTCTTGTCCTACACGGCCGGGAAACGCTCACACCTAAGGTCCTGTCGGGGGCAGACCTTGGGTGGTTTATCCTCGTCCCCAGAACCGCTTAAGGAGAAACCTTTGTTCACGGTTGTCCTTTCCTGGGTGGACTCCTCCATAGTCACTCAGGCTCTTGTTGAGTCCGGTGCTGCGGGCTATTTCATTGACAGTGCTTTTCCTGTTTTGCCTCAGTCCGTTCTGCTTGCTATTGAGGCCATTGATGGCAGGTCCCTTCAGCCCGCACTCGTTACTCACGAAACTGCTCGATGGCTGTTGGGGCTCTCCATTTTGAAACCCTCCAGTTCCAGGTGATAAACTCTCCGCATTTTCCGGTTGTTCTGGGTTATCCCTGGCTCCAAAAGCACAATCCCAGTCTCGACTGGGGCAGGTCCGAAATTTTGTTGTGGTCCCTGCAATTTATTTCCACTTGTCTTCGGAAACCAGTTAAAGTCTTGTGCACTTCTTTGGTATCTCAATTGCCAGAGGAGTACCGAGAGTTCCTACACGTTTTTGACAAGGTGCGTGCCGGTACATTGCCTCCTCACCGGTCTTACGATTGTGCCATAGACCTGCAACCCGAAGCCATTCCTCCTCGGGGCCGGGTGTACCCTCTGTCTGTTGCAGAGAATTGCGCTATGGAGGAGTATGTTGCCAATGCTTTGTTGCTGGGAATCAAATCCTGCTCTCCTGCAGGGGCTGGGTCCTACTTTGTGAAGAAAAAGGGGGGCGAGTTAAGACCATGCATCGATTATAGGGGTCTTAATCGTCTTACCATTAAGAATGCTTACCCTATTTTGCTCATTACGGAACTCTTTGACCACCTCAAGGGAGCTACGGTCTTTACTAAACTTGATTTGAGAGGAGCGTACAATCTCGTTAGGATTAAGGCGGGCCACAAATAGAAAACAGCATTTAACACCAGGAGCGGGCATTATGAGTATCTTGTAATGCCCTTTGGCATATGTAATGCTCCTGCTGTTTTTCAGGAATTTATTAATGATGTCCTATGAGATATGTTGCAACAGTGTGTTGTGGTGTACTTAGACGACATCCTCATACACTCACCCACACTTGAGGCTCATCGTTCTGATGTTACACGGGTTCTTCAGAGACTACGTGAGAACGGCCTGTTTTGTAAACTCGAGAAATGGGAGTTCCATCAGACTCAAGTAACCTTCCTAGGTTATGTTATCTCCGTTGCAGGGTTCTCCATGGATCCTGACAAGTTATCTTCAGTTCTGCAGTGGCCTCGCCCAGTTGGTCTTCGTTCTATTCAACATTTTTTTGTGTTTGCCAATTACTATAGAAAGTTTATTAAAACCTTTTTTCTTCCGGGTGGTTCCGGAGGAAGAGCACAGGTGTGTGGTCAGGTGCTGCACCTGTGCTGATCTTACCTTTCCCACAAGCTGCTGGCTAGATTCGCACCTAAACCCTTTGACACTGGGCGGCTTGAAGCAAAAAACTACTGCTGCTGGAATCCCAATAGTGCCACAACAATGCACTAATGTTGCCTATAACAGGGACAGATTATGGCTATTCAATGTTACACCAGTTTTTCATCTCACATTAACCTAACTGAGTACATAAGGTGTCCTGCCTTAAACGCTAATTGATGATTATTAGGAGCCTGCCTAAGCTTAATACTTTTTGCCTCTGTCTTTGATACCGGGAACCTGCCTAAAAACTTACATTCCCCCAGCGTTAAAGTAACCTTGCTGACTGTGCTAAGACAGGAGAAGCTTACTAACCTTGGTCCGGTATACTCTAATAACTCAGGCTGACTCCCGGTCACCTTCGCTATTAGCATCCTGGTTTGCTACAGAAGTGAGCAGCTGAATATATTTGAACCATCTGGGGTGTTACCGGTGCCTATACCTTCCCACCTCTGCACAAGGGAACATACCTGGAAGAGCTTGGGTAACTCGGTCCTGTTTTCTCTCCCTCCCCCTCCCACCGGTGCTGCGTGAGGGGTGAGGTTTGCACTGGCGCCTTGGTGCGCCTGTTTGGTCCCTTAGCTGGGTGAGCTATGCTGGCTGACGTGCCGAAGTGCCTGAATACAATCGGCTTCAGCTGAGGAGCCTGTGTGGTCTGGCTTTGTTTCTCTCGCTCCCCCTTCCCACTGGTGTTGCGTGAGGGGAGAGAGCTGACACAGCACCTTGGTGTGCCTCTCTGGATCCTCGGTTGTCTGCCTCCATGGTCTGCTGCAGGTTCCACGGATGGGTCTGTCTTTAAGGATAAACTGAAGCCAGCTCCTTTCCTTTACTCCCCTGAATGGACGCTTTCCCTCCCACCGGTGCTGCGTGAGGGAGAGCTGCCTTGGTCTGTGCTGGCTACGGATGTTAAAGGTTCATAGCAGGTAACCCCTAACTGCTTCTTTTCTATAAAACAACAGGACTGAGTGACTGTTTTCATTTGTTTTTCAATAAGTGATTTCTGGACTTTTTCTTTGTTTTTTTTTTTGTTTTTTTTTCCCATTGCCTGGGCTGATAAAATTAATTTAAAGGACTCTCCTAGCTGTGGAATACTTGATCTAACCTATCTATACAAAGTTTAACTGCTTAATAGGCTGTATTCGTTTCAAATATCAGAGACTTTAGTTACAGAAAGCAGTGTTCTTTTCACTTTTTTTTCATTTTATACATGTATTAAGATTTTTTTAAATTTCAGCTGTTATACCCTGAATTATTGTTCTATATATTCTATATATTTTTCTGAGTCATTAGCTTTTTTGCCTTTAGCATACTGGCTTTATTATACCTTCTGGAGAGTAAACAGAAAAAAGCTAAAAGGCACTTAAGAACTAATCAACATACTCAATTTGCAATCCTGTTTACATAAACATTTACAGGCTCATCTCATACTACTGTACCTTGATACTAATCACCTCCCTTTCACACTATGCTGGTTAACTCCACTAACAAAATCTAATTCAAGTATAAAGTGTGCTAGGAGGTTATGTTCTAATCAGGTTCACTTTTGTATGTTTGGTGAAACACAAAATGTAATGCCTAATTATATAGGATTGGATACATTACTGGAACATACAGCATAATGTGTTCAGAGTTTATGTCTTTGTAACAAATATAGTAAAATCACTGTCTTTTAAGAGCAAAGTATCTGGAAAGGAGAACTGTGAAAATCAACATTTCTAGTTTAGAAGTTAGATGAGTAAGCTAATATATAAATTCTTGATAAACAATACTATCTCTAAATATATTAGGGCTAAATAGAAATAATAAGCTGATAATTGTTAAGTAAAATAATTAAGAGGCTGTTTGAATAAGTGCTGAAACCAGATTTCAAACTGGTCCTCTATTTTTACTTTGTTCTGCCTGATATTAGATATCTCTGTCTTAGAAGCGGGGGAAAATGGGTTTTCTTGAAAGGGCCTCTTTTCCTCCCTGGTCTTAACTAAGCTAAAGCCTTGAATGACACAAATAAGTTTAAGCTAACTATATTCTGTTAGGGAAATTATAGCTCTGTGCCTTCTCTGTGTCCATAAACACTAGAAAGTTAATAAAGTTAAAAAATCTATAGAACTGCTGCAAATTAAATTGTTACAGAAGTATTAATAATTACATTCTTGGGGCCCCTTAAATAGTATATCCCCTGAATATCTACAGGTATTTGCATTAATATTGTAGAGTGCTCAAATTCTTATTTCCTCAAGGAAAAACACATACACTGTATAGACAAATTAACTTAGTTTTTTCTTTTTTTTTAGAAAAAAAAACAACAACAAATCCTATTTTTTCTATTAAGTATCTAACTTATCTTTAAACAAGCCTCCATTCACATTAAGTAGTATTAACCTACTTAGTAAAATATAGCTACCCAGCTTTTTATTCTATTCATCTAAAATAGAATTAAGGTAAGGAAATCTCTTTTTCTATTTTCCCTTCTCTCGGCGCTTCCTCCCATAGGCCTAGATTTGGAGTTTGGCGGTAGCCGTGAAAACCAGCGTTAGAGGCTCCTAACGCTGGTTTTAGGCTACCTCCGGTATTTGGAGTCACTCAAAAAAGGGTCTAACGCTCACTTTTCAGCCGCGACTTTTCCATACCGCAGATCCCCTTACGTAAATTGCGTATCCTATCTTTTCAATGGGATTTTTCTAACTCCGGTATTTAGAGTCGTGTCTGAAGTGAGCGTTAGAATTCTAACGACAAAACTCCAGCCGCAGAAAAAAGTCAGTAGTTAAGAGCTTTCTGGGCTAACGCCGGTTCATAAAGCTCTTAACTACTGTACTCTAAAGTACACTAACACCCATAAACTACCTATGTACCCCTAAACCGAGGCCCCCCCACATCGCCGCCACTCGATTACATTTTTTTAACCCCTAATCTGCCGACCGCCACCTACGTTATCCTTATGTACCCCTAATCACCGCCGACCCCTATATTATATTTATTAACTCCTAATCTGCCCCCCACAACGTCGCCGCCAGCTACCTACACTTATTAACCCCTAATCTGCCGTCCGCACGCCGCCGCCAGCTACATTATCCCTATGTACCCCTAATCTGCTGCCCTAACATCGCCGACCCCTATATTATATTTATTAACCCCTAACCTGCCCCCCACAACGTCGCCGCCAGCTACCTACAATAATTATCCCCTAATCTGCCGACCGCAAAGAGCCGCCAGCTACATTATAGCTATGTACCCCTAATCTGCTGCCCCTAACACCGCCGACCCCTATATTATATTTATTAACCCCTAACCTGCCCTCCCTAACATCGCCAACACCTAACTTCAATTATTAACCCCTAATCTGCGGACCGAATCTCGCCGCTATTCTAATAAATGTATTAACCCCTAAGCTAAGTCTAACCCTAACACTAACACCCCCCTAAGTTAAATATAATTTACATCTAACGAAATTAATTAACTCTTATTAAATAAATTATTCCTATTTAAAGCTAAATACTTACCTGTAAAATAAATCCTAATATAGCTACAACATAAATTATAATTATATTATAGCTATTTTAGGATTAATATTTATTTTACAGGTAACTTTGTATTTATTTTAACCAGGTACAATAGCTATTAAATAGTTAAGAACTATTTAATAGCTAAAATAGTTAAAATAATTACAAATTTACCTGTAAAATAAATCCTAACCTAAGTTACAAATAAACCTAACACTACACTATCAATAAATTAATTAAATAAAGGGGGCGGAGCTAACTGCTGGATCGGCAGGACGTGCATTGCAGGAGCTCTTCCATCATTTCTAGTTTACAAGTATTTAATTATATATTTCTGAGACAATTCTACTCTATATTGGGACTACCTATGACAAACCTGCCCAGGAGTATATCTAATTCGTTTGTGAGCTTTTGTTGTGACTCCGTTCCTGACCTATGTTATCCAGTGTGGCCCTGAGGAGGCTGACATACTGCGCCATAGCTGACGCCATAGCATCTTTTATAGTTCTATCTGGCTAACTTTGGAGCCTAGGCTGCTGTTTCCCCCCCACACCCATATTAATGGGAGAAGCTACGATAAGCTCTATCATGGAAGATCTTACTACAAGGCTTATTGCCCTCTTTGTAGACTTCGAGGAATCGCTGCTGCAGGAGCTGGCTAACATCCGGCAGTGTGCCGGTTTGGAGGATATTCTTGTGCCTGATGCGGCAAACAGAGAGAGAGAGGTGCGTACCCAGGGTTCTCTAGTGATTTCTCAGAGTTGTGAACAAGGCTCAGCTTCTGACTCATACAACCTAGAAGACTTTGTCCTTCCTTTATTTACTTGTTTTCCGGGAGATGCGGCTGAACCCCAGCAGAGGGTATTAAATCTACCACCACGTGGCCATAGGGCAAGCCATGCAGAGACCGGCACTGCAGTAGTGGAAGCCAAGCTGGGTGATCGTGAGGATAAGTGCTGCGATTGGAGTGTGTTGTGCTTGAGACTGAGCGAGATCACAGAAACCCCAGTCCACTTGCTTGATAATATACAGGAGCATGGGATTTGTTCTGGCTCTGTGCTAGGTTTGAAGATCTGGAGAGCAGGGGTGGGTTAAGTCAGTATAACCCGCTATATAGGGATTCTACAAATCTATAAGGACAGCTGCAATTTAGATATACGTGCAATCCCATCTAATACTTGGACTGAAACATAACGAACTGCCAATTAGGTACTACATGCAGATTAGCCAGCCTGAATGGAAAAATGTGTATATATATATATATAAATGTACCATGTAACAACTCCTATAGGCGATATATAACTATTTGACAAAAATGTCCTGTTTAAGGATTGTATTAAGTGTTCTGTTTTATAGTTTTCTTTATTCCTATATTAGTTCATGCTTCTATTATCTTTTTTATTTTTTTTCTAGTCATCGTCCTGTTAGACTTTTTTGGTAGTCCAAGGTGGTAGACTATCAATCCACACAATGTATAAGCCCACCCTCCTACTATGCTATCAGTTAGTTTTTTTTCTTGCCTTTCCTGCCTCTCCCTCAGTTGCGGCGAGATTACTGTAAATCCTAAATATAAAATGTCCTGATACAAGCTGTTATTACCGTTTGCCACCACTAGAAGGGAGTCTGATCTACACGGCAAATTTATGTGGTCTGGCAGCCAAAGTCACTGTGTAATTACTTTTATTTTCCTCTAGACTTATTGTCCTGGGAATTCAGATTTGCTGTATATAGTCACATGTTATAAATATAGATTTAGACCAGTTTTGGGACCCTCAGAAATACCCCCAGGCATCCTGAGCCAGTACCTGGTATATACTGTGGTATGTATTATGCCTGGATTCTTTATTTTTTTAATCTGCAAGGTTATACTTGGTGAGATATAATTTTTGGTTATCTGTAATAGGCTTATATGTAACTATATATAACTCAATATGGAGCTATGATCACTTCTAGACACATTAGCTGAAATCCAGTACCCCTCAGATGTATAGCTAAATATAATCATAACACTGGGTTCACAAGTTAGTCAGATGTTTATATATGGGGGGTTGGCTTAGGTACTGTCACCTCATACACTTAAGATATCTGAAATAAATGAAGCAGCTTTATACTATATTTAGGAGTATATTCCACTACTGTCTGACTGTTATGCACATTGAGAGAAAAAAAGAGAAAAAAGTTGCTTTTTCATGTGTGAATATTTTAATATCTGCTTATTCCCACCTATTACAGTTTATATTATTATACAAAATATGTTAAGAACTTCGCTATTCTATTTGCAGGTATAGATGTGACTCCCATTATGTTTAAAATGTTCAAACTGCAAACTATTTCATCCCCATTACCCCTTTTGATGACAACTATCTCTAAACTACAGGCTGATGGTTTATTAGAGTGTTTTTTGTTGTTTTTTTGTATGTATTTGATACCTTTGTGACGGCGTGTATAGCATAACTAGTGGGAGGACTTTAGGTAAAGATTTTTATAGAATTTTGTTTTATGTCTGGCAGAATGGAAATCTCTTCTGCAGTGTGTGAGATGGGTACTCAATTCCCCAAGCTGATCTGTTGTATAACTAACAGGAGTAAGTATTAAGTTATTTATAGGGCTATCCTAGGCGCCAGGTTAGCCCATTTACACGTACAACCCTGATATATTGGGGGGAGCACTTATATCAACACCCTGTTCATACTATGTGCTACCGCTACCCTATAAGACAATGTGAAACAGATAGCATAACTATGCACTGGCTGGATTCCATTTGATATGTACCCTAAAAATCCTACCTCTCATGATATAACTATACTGTGTCCAGATTTTTACTCTATACCCCTATAGCAGGTGGATGCAGTAGTTTTAGTTAGTTTTATAGTTTCATATATGTTCCTCCCAATCACAGCGTTGGGACATAGAATAAGTTAAGGCAATATATTACTGAGAACTACAAACGGGTTACAGACCCCTGTCTTCCTGCGATTTATAGTTCTTATTATTTTGGCTCCGCCCCCCCCCCCCCCCTAGTTTTTGTTTACTGAGTAAACAAAGGAACGCAGATTCCATCGAAATTTTCTCTGTTACTTATTTTATATCGGTTATAATATAGCGGTCATTAATATTCCTTTCCCTATTATAAATAAAAATGAGGATGTTATAGGCTCTGAGTGCTAACCGTATATAATACTTAATTGCATTATATCATTCAGTGTGTTTCACTTTTCATATATGGCTAGACTGAAATTTAAGTTGTATTTTTATATACTCATATGCCTAGAATACTATGTACTGACTCATAAGAGGTATTCTATATGTAACTTGTCTATAGTGTACTGTATTTGGAAATGTTCATATTGAAATTCCTCAATAAAAATATTAAAATAAAAAAAAATTAATTAAATAAAATACCTACAATTACCTACAATCAAACCTAACACTACACTATCAATACATTAATTAAATACAATACCTACAAATAACTACAATGAAATAAACTAACTAAAGTACAAAAAATAAAAAAGAACTAAGTTACAAAAAATAAAAAAATATTTACAAACATTAGAAAAATATTACAACACTTTTAAACTAATTACACCTACTCTAAGCCCCCTAATAAAATAACAAAGCCCCCCAAATTAAAAAAATGCCCTACCCTATTCTAAATTTAAAAAGTTCAAAGCTCTTTTACCTTACCAGCCCTGAACAGGGCCCTTTGCGGGGCATGCCCCAAAGAATTCAGCTCTTTTGCCTGTAAAAAAAACCATACAATACCCCCCCCAACATTACAATCCACCACCCACATACCCCTAATCTAACCCACCCAAACCCCCCTTAAAAAACCTAACACTAAGCCCCTGAAGATCTCCCTACCTTGTCTTCACCATGCCAGGTTCACCGATCCGTCCACCGAAGTCTTGATCCAAGCCTCCGAAATCTTGATCCAAGCCCAAGCGGGGGCTGAAGAGTGACGTCCATCCTCCGGCTGAAGTCTTGATCCAAGCGGGCAGAAGAGGACATCCGGACCGGCAAACATCTTCATCCAAGCCACATCTTCTATGTTCTTAAATTCGATGACGACCGGCTGATCTTCAAGACCTCCAGCGCGGATCCATCCATCTTCACCGACGACTTCCCGACGAATGACGGTTCCTTTAAGGGACGTCATCCAAGATGGCGTCCCTCGAATTCCGATTGGCTGATAGGATTCTATCAGCCAATCGGAATTAAGGTAGGAAAATTCTGATTGGCTGATGGAATCAGCCAATCAGATTCAAGTTCAATCCGATTGGCTGATCCGATCAGCCAATCCAATCAGATTGAGCTCGCATTCTATTGGCTGTTCCGAGGGTATTGTATTTAATTAATTTATTGATAGTGTAGTGTTAGGTTTAATTGTAGGTAATTGTAGGTATTTTATTTAATTAATTTATTGATAGTGTAGTGTTAGGTTTAATTGTAACTTAGGTTAGGATTTATTTTACAGGTAATTTTGTAATTATTTTAACTAGGTAACTATTAAATAGTTATTAACTATTTAATAGCTATTGTACCTGGTTAAAATAATTACAAAGTTGCCTGTAAAATAAATATTAATCCTAAAATAGCTACAATGTAATTATTATTTATATTGTAGCTATATTATGATTTATTTTACAGGTAAGTATTTAGCTTTAAATAGGAATAATTTATTTAATAATAGTTAATTTATTTCGTTAGGGGGGTGTTAGTGTTAGGGTTAGACTTAGCTTTAGGGGTTAATACATTTATTATAGTAGCGGTGAGTTCCGGTCGGCAGATTAGGGGTTAATAATTGTAGGTAGGTGGAGGCGACGTTGGGAGCGGGAGATTAGGGGTTAATATATATAATATAGGGGTCGGCTGTGTTAGGGGCAGCAGATTAGGGGTACATAGGTATAATGTAGGTGGCGGCGGTGTACGGAGCGGCAGATTAGGGGTTAAAAAAATATGCAGGTGTCAGCGATAGCGGGGGCAGCAGATTAGGGGTTAATAAATATAATATAGGGGTTGGCTGTGTTAGGGGCAGCAGATTAGGGGTACATAGGTATAATGTAGGTGGCGGCGGTGTACGGAGCGGCAGATTAGGGGTTAAAAAAATTTAATAGAGTGGCGGCGATGTGGGGGGGCCTCGGTTTAGGGGTACATAGGTAGTTTATGGGTGTTAGTGTACTTTAGAGCACAGTAGTTAAGAGCTTTATAAACCGGCGTTAGCCCAGAAAGCTCTTAACTACTGACTTTTTTCTGCGACTGGAGTTTTGTCGTTAGATTTCTAACGCTCACTTCAGCCAAGACTCTAAATACCGGCGTTAGAAAGATCCCATTGAAAAGATAGGATACGCAAATGGCGTAGGGGGATCTGCGGTATGGAAAAGTCGCGGCTGCAAAGTGAGCGTTAGACCCTTTCCTGACTGACTCTAAATACCAGAGGGCGGTAAAAACCAGCGTTAGGAGCCTCTAACGCTGGTTTTGACGGCTACCGCCAAACTCTAAATCTAGGCCTAAGATAGCTACAATATAACTATTAGTTATATTGTAGCTAGCTTAGGTTTTATTTTACAGGTAAGTATGTAATTAGTTTTAAATAGGAATTATTTAGGTAATAATTGTAAGGTTTATTTAGATTTATTTTAATTATATTTAAAATAGGGTTAGGGTTAGACTTAGGTTTAGGGTTACGTTAGGGTTAGGGTTAGGTTTAGGGGTTAATATATTTATGTAGAGTTAGTAATGTGGAAAGTCAGAGGTTTAGGGGTTAATAATTTAAGTATATTTTATTGTGGGGGCTTGCAGTTTAGTGGTTAATAGGTTTATTATAGCGGCGGTGTGGGCGGACTGCAGATTAGGGGTTAATAATCTTTCAATAGTGTGCGATGCGGGAGGGCAGCGGTTTAGGAGTTAATAGGTTTATTTTAGTGGCGGCGATGTCGGGAGAGGCGGAATAGGGGTTAATTAAAAAAATTGTGACAGCGATGTCCGGAGCGGCAGGTTAGGGGTTAATAATTTTATTTTAGTGTTTGTGATGCGGCCTCGGTTTAAGGGTTAATAGGTAGTTTATTGGTGTTAGTGTACTTTGTAACACTTTAATTATGAGTTTTTATGCTACAGCTTTGTAATGTAAAACTCATAACTACTGACTTTAGATAGCGGTACGGATCTTGTCAGTATAGGGTGTACCGCTCACTTTTTGGCCTCCTAGGCAAACTTGTAATACCGACTATGGGAGTCCCATTAAAAAAGTTTTTTTTAAAAGTGCGGTACTGAAGTTGCGTGACAGGCTAAAAGGTGTGCGGTACATCTATACGACTCGTAATAGCAGCGTTAGGGAAAAAGCAGCGTTATGAAGCATAACAATGCTTTTTCACTCATAACACAAAACTCGTAACCTAGCTGTTTGATATTGTTTTATAATGATTGACCTTTTTCACCATATTTTCAACAGCATTTGTTTGTTTTTGGTATTTATTCATCGTTTTGTATTTATAACTATTAGCAATAGTATAACTAATATAATTAGTGCGCCACCTTGTCAAGGTTTTTTTTTTGCACCTAGCATTTTGTTTCCAAGGGAAATCGCTTCCAAGAGAAATTGATTTTATATTATTTGTATCCTAAAAGGGACAAATGGATTTCATATCCATTTTGAATAAGGTGGTCAATACGGACTTTATATTTTAAAGGGAGACGTCCCTGTTTTTTATTCATAGTAGAATATTGTTATATACTAAGAGTTGCATTTTATTAAATTAGCGCGAGTCTAGCGCTCTTTTGTTAAATATATAATACTTTTACATATATGCCATTTTCATAGTCAAATTCACTGCTTGTTTTAGCAGTGTCCTATATGAGGTTATTTAAATTCTGTATTGAGAATTGTTAGATTAAATGTTGATGCTATAGCACATCAGTATCCTCTCAAACTACGTATTTCTATCTTATACACTTTTGATCTCCTCTACGAGGTTTCCAGAGAGAGAATTAATAAATTATATGTATCAATTATATGTATAGATCAGCAGAAGATTTTAGCATTTGTGAACATATACATATTATTCTAAGTTTGCACATTAGAGACTTATAGAGTGTCCTATGTTAAGTCTATTATATATACATTTTTGTTGTTTAAGCTTTTTAGAGCCCTCTCCCACACAGCTTTTCCATGTTCAGGTAAGGGGAAGACATGAGATGTGATATAGAATACCAGGGAGGGTAGTATCTGTATTAGTGCTAGCAGGCATGTGTGCTTGCTCATCTGTTACACTGAAGGTTAGCAGTGTGTAGTCAGGTGTCAGATAAGAGTAAGCCATGTGATATATAATACCAGGGAGGGTAGATACTGTATTAGTGCTAGCAGGCATGTGTGCTCATCTGTTACACTGAAGTTTAGCAGTGTGTAGTCAGGTGTCAGGTAAGAGTAAGCCATGTGATATATAATGCCAGGGAGGGTATAATCTGTCTAGTGCTAGCAGGTATGTGTGCTAATCTGTTACACTGAAGGTTAGCAGTGTGTAGTCAGGTGTCAGGTAAAGGGAAGCCATGAGATGTGATATATAATACCAGGGAGGGTAGTATCTGTATTAGTGCTAGCAGGTATGTGTGCTCATCTGTTACACTGAAGGTTAGCAGTGTGTAGTCAGGTGTCAGGTAAGGAGAAGCCAAGAGATATATAATACCAGAGAGGGTATAATCTGTATTAGTGTTAGCAAGTATGTGTGCTCATCTGTTACACTGAAGGTTAGCAGTGTGTAGTCAGGTGTCAGGTAAGCCATGAGATATATAATACCAGGGAGGGTATAATCTGTATTAGTGCTAGCAGGTATGTGTGCTCATCTGTTACACTGAAGGTTAGCAGTGTGTAGTCAGGTGTCAGGTAAGGGGAAGCCATGAGATATTTAATACCAGGATGGGTAGTATCTGTATTAGTGCTAGCAGGTATGTGTGCTCATCTGTTACACTAAAGGTTAGCAGTGTGTAGTCAGGTGTCAGGTAAGGGAAAGTCATGAGATGTGATAAAATACCACGGAGGGTAAAATCTGTATTAGTGCTAGCAGGTATGTGTGCTCATCTGTTACACTGAAGGTTAGCAGTGTGTAGTCAGGTGTCAGGTAAGGGGAAGCCAAGAGATATATAATACCAGGGAGGGTATAATCTGTATTAGTGCTAGCAGGTATGGGTGCTCATCTGTTACACTGAAGGTTAGCAGTGTGTAGTCAGCTGTCAGGTAAGAGGAAGTCATGTGATATATAATACCAGGGAGGGTAGAATCTGTATTAGTGCTAGCAGGTATGTGTGTTCATCTGTTACACTGAAGGTTAGCAGTGTGTAGGCAGTTAAGGGGAAGCCATGAGATATGATATTTAATACCAGGAGGGTATAATATGTATTATTGCTAGCAGGTATGTGTGCTCATCTGTTACACTGAAGGTTAGCAGTGTGTAGTCAGATGTCAGGTAAGGGGAAGTCATGTGATATATAATACCAGGGAGGGTATAATATGTATTAGTGCTAGCAGGTATGTGTGCTCATCTGTTACATTGAAGGTTAGCAGTGGGTAGTCAAGTAAGGGAAGCCATGGGATATATAATCAAAGGCCCTAGCCCAAAGGGATTGTGGATAGTGCACCTGTAATATGTCTTCCCATTTCTTGATATGTAGCGCCTTAGTCTCTGGGGTTGCCCCCTCCACAAGCCAGTAGAAAAGGGTCATGGGTCTGTTCATTTTCCCCTCCTTTTTCCACAGTGTCTCCCAGACAGTCAAGGGACGGGAAATGGGCTGGGTGAATCCCCAGGATCTCAAAAAACGTTTAAGTCGAGTGTATTCAAAGCGTAGCTTAAGGGGAGCAACCGGCGTACCGGTTAGTTGGGGCAAAGGTCGAAACGTATCTGGGGAGTGGGGTGAAAATAGGTCAGAGACAGATGAAAGGCCCAAATTGGACCACGCGTTGGGATGCGAGTCAGGAAGGCCCAACAACAGGCCAGTGAACGAATGGATAGGCGAGGGGTGGGGGGATATCTGAGGGTAATGTCTCAATTTATCCCAGGAACTCAGGCATTCGTTTATTATGAAGTTCTTGACATTAAGTGTGCGTCGGCAGTGTAGGGGAATCCAAATCAGGTCATGCAAATAAACATTATTGGGAAGAGATGCCTGCTCCAAGGCACGCCATCTGCTCGCACCCGATTTGTTTCCCCATTGTGAGATATGGGAGAGCATGGCCGGTTCGTAGTAGCGGGTAACAGAGGGAGAGGCAACTCCTCCAAATGATTTTGGATATTGGAGAAGCTTGTGGGCGACCCTGGCTGGTTTACCCTGCCAGATGTACCTCGAGAAACCGCTTTGAAACTGTAACAGCAGACATCTCGTAAGTCTTATGGGCAGGCATCGAAAGAGGTAGGTAAACTTGGGTAGAAATTACATCTTCAAGGCTGTAATTCTGCCCAACCAAGAGATGGACTTATAGTCCCATTTAGAAGGCAGGTATCTCAGTTCAGCCAGCAAAGGGAGGTAATTGTTTCGTATCAGCTGGGCTTTATCCAGTGAGATAAAGATTCCTAAGTGTTTGATGTTGCTAGGGCTAAGATTAAACCCATATGTTTGTAGTAACGCCTGAGTGTAGTCCTCTGGGAATCCCTTAGCATATTCCTCGGTCTTTGAGGTGTTGAGCATATAAAATGACATGTCACCAAAGCGTTGGAGCAAAGATAAAAATAGTGATATCATTGGCAAAAAGGGCGATTTTGTGGGTAGTGCCATGAAGAGTAATTCCTGAGATAGAGGGATCTTGACGCGTGAGCTCAGCGAGGGGTTCTATAGCGAGCGCAAAGAGCAGGGGAGACAATGGACACCCTTGACGCATTCCGTTGGTCAAGGGGAAGGAGTCAGAGCAGAATCCCAACCCTCTGACCTTAGCCGACGGGCACGAGTACAAAGCTCTAATAAAGGACATAGATTCTAACGGAAATTTGAAAACATCCAATACCTCCCATAGGTATTCCCACCGAACTAGATCGAACGCCTTTTCGGCGTCGAGGGAGATAACTGAAAAGGGCTTACCTAGTCTAGTAGCTTCAGTCACAATATTCATTAAACGTCTGGTATTATCGGGACCTTCTCGGTCATGGATGAACCCTACTTGATCCGTATTGATTAAAGTAAAGTCGCCATACGATTCGCTAAGATCTTAGAATACATTTTTATATCGGTGTTGATAAGGGATATGGGTCGGTAGCTGGGACACAAGGAAGGGTCCTTCCCTACCTTAGGTATAGTGACAAATGTAGCTTCCAGGAACTCTCTTTTAAAGGAGCCCCCGGGAGCCTGAGTATTGAAAGAAGCGGTGAAGGATGGGAATAAGATCCTTTTTGTAGGTTTTATAAAATAATGCAGGAAATCCATCCGGACCGGGGGCCTTAAGTGGTTTGAGGGAGTCGATTACCCGTTTAATTTCAAGTGTGGATATGGGTGCTTTAAGGGAGTCCTGTTGTTCATCTGTCAGGGTAGGGAGGCTGAGGTTTTTAAGGGTCTGCTGGATATTAAGTCTTGGGGTGAGAGTAGGGGACTCTGAATTCTGAATGTTATAAAGCTCCTCATAGTAAGAGGCGAACATAAAACCTATCTGTTTAGGTAGCGTGGAGGAATGACCCTTGTGTTTCAAGATATGTATTCGGGAGGCACTTTCTCTATGCCTAAGCTTATTTGCCAGCATAGTGTCTGCCTTATTCCCCTTATGGTAAAATAGCTGTCTAAGTTTTAGCAACTGCTGTTGCGTCCGTTGTAGCTCTAAAGAGCAAATATGAGCTTTAAGTTCTTTTATGGCGGTGGACTGTGCTGGAGAGGGGGAGAGTCGATTGAGTTTCTCTAGTTCGTTGAGCTTACTAAAGGCTTGTGACAGGGGCAACCCACGAGATCTCCTAAGGATGGCCTGCTTTCTTATAAGCAAGCCTCTAACTGAGGCCTTAATGACCCCCCAAAGGGTATCGTCGGCTACGGCATGGGTATCATTCAAAACAATTAACTCTCTTAAGTCTTTTTCTAATTCTACTCAAAGGGAATGTCAGATAGAATAGTGTGCGGCATAGACCATGTTCGTGGGTGTGAGGAAGTGAGGGAATTGTGTACTGTAAGTGACACTTGATCATGGTCAGACCATGCGCATGGATATCATTCAAAACAATTAACTCTCTTAAGTCTTTTTCTAATTCTACTCGAAAGGGAATTTCAGATAGAATAGTGTGCGGCATAGACCATGTTGGTGGGTGTGAGGAAGTGAGGGAATTGTGTACTGTAAGTGACACTTGATCATGGTCAGACCATGCGCATGGGAGGATCTGGATATCCTTAACAAGGTCTAAAGTTTGGGATTGACTGAAGATGTAATCCAGTCTAGTGTAAGTTAGGTGAAGGGGGGAGAAATGGGTATAGTCCCTGTCCATGGTGTGAAAAGCGCGCCAGGTGTCGAAATAGCCAAATGCAAGCATAAGGGATCTAAATTTAAGGGAGAGGGAATCTGATCTGTGGTCCTTAGAATTCAGCTTGTTAGATTTTTTATCCAGGAGGGGGTCCCAGATAAGATTAATGTCTCCACCTAAGATAACCCTACCTTGCTTAAATATATCGACTGTCTTAAGAATTTTACGTAAACATTTGCACTGACCTGAGTTAGGTAGGTAAATCGATACTAGAGTGTACATGCATTGGTTAAGTCTACAGCCTAGGATAATGTATCTAGCTTGGGGGTCAATTTCTTGGAAAGTAATTTCACAGGCCAGCCGCTTGTGGATTAAGATAGCAACACCTCTGGCTTTTGTAGCAAAGGGGGCAAGGACTAGAGTTGTGTAGTGTTTGGAGAAAAGTGTGGGAATATTACCAATTTTCCAATGTGTCTCCTGAAGGAAGACAACATCCGGATTTGAGTGTTTGAGTGATCTGAGGAAGACACTACGTTTACCTGGCGAATTAAGCCCTCTTACATTATGTGTGCGGAATTTTAGGGTATCCCCGTTAGCCATTTAAATAATGTGGGAAGCATTCTGAGAGCAAGAGCATAAAGAGAGAAGAGAAGGGAGAAGAAAGAGAGAATAAGTAAATGGAGTAAAAGATACAGTTTTGTTGAACATCTGATTGAGTGCTGTGGTGGAAATAGTCTACCAAGGTGAACCCAACAATAGGGTTAAATGGGGGGGGATTACCAAGGTCTAGCAGAGAGACCGGGGCGGTTTGACCTGAGAATGTTAATACAGCAATAACATTTGAATAAGACAATAAGCAGAACTTAACTATTAGATAATTTAACCAAAATAAATACTTGACCCTAGGTACTCATCAGCTACATTGGGAGCTACAGCTAAGTAACCGAGACCAAAGGTAGCAATGAATACATAATGAAAAATGAGATATATACTCAACTTACAACTGAGAGTCCAGGCCTATGGGTCACAGAGTCCAAAAGTATGGGCATTCAGGGGATCCCCTCCTGAGGGGTGGGCAGATGTTTCTGTCGTTTAGACCGCTGCTCCTTGACCCGCCACTCGGGGGCCGAAGCCCTCAGCCTAGATTGAGTAGCAGGTGGTTGAGGAGTGTTCATAGGTGGACGCAGGCCCCAGGATTCAAGTAGTGTAAAGCCTTGATTGAGGTTAGCCACGGTGTATGAGTGGTTGTCTTTAGTTATGAGTAATTTGGTTGGGAAACCCCATCTGTATTTTATGTTTTCACGCCTCAGAACCCCCGTGATTGGGGCGAGCAGCCTCCTCTGCTGGAGGGTATATTGAGATAAGTCCTGCAGCAACTGGATATTCTTAAACTTTTCAGATAGGGTAGGTTTACAAAAGGCTGCCTGCAGAATCTGGTCCTTCAGGCTGTAGCTGTGGAAACATGCCACTACGTCCCTGGGTTTGTCTGATGCTAGCGCTCTGGGTCTCAGCGCTCTATGACAGCGCTCCAAAGTGTTAGGGGCCATAGTGAAAGTTCCCAACAGTTCTTTATATAGCTCTGAGAGGTAGTTGTTTAGGTCAGTAGGTGAGATATCTTCTGGAATGCCATGAAAGTGAATGTTGCTACGACACGACCTGTCTTCCAGGTCGGCTAGCTTGTTCTCCAATTGTGAGATCTGATCCGCCAAAGATTTAGAGTATGCAAGGAGATTGGTGTGGTCAGTAGCCAGGTCATCTTGTTTGCGTTCCAAATCATCAACCCGTTCCCCGATCTCAGAAATATCTTTCCGGAGCTCAGCCGAGCTGCGATGAATTTCTTGGGTGATTGATTGGGTTTGGGCGGCCAGTAATTTCTGCATAGTTGTCTCTGTGATGTATTTGGAGGTAGATGCACAGGAGTTTACAGTGGATTGCGAATCCCCATTGTGAGAGTCCTGGTCAGCGTGGCTAGAGGCCGATTGAGACAGTACTCTGGAGGTTTGGAGAGAAAAATGGTCTAACACTGTCTTCTTGGCCTTGGACTGAAGCTTAGACTGTCTCTTAGAGCCGTGCGGCATTTTGAATGTGAGCAGACGGTAATCCTGGGGCGAGAAACTTCAATATATGTTTACCCGGTAGTCATCGGATGGGGAGCCCCTGTGAGCTGTAAAGTAATCAGTTAAGTCATAAAAGTGCAAGATATAGCATAGATTAGGACATTAGATAAAGGGTGAGCTGTACTCAATTATACATAGATTACTAATCAAGGTCAACCGCCCCAGCCATGCAAACTCTTCCGCCTACCACATCAGAGAGGGAATAAACTCCTCACAGAGTGCCCAGCAGGGCAAAATAGGGAAAGCAACTGACGTGGCGGTGAAAGAGCTCCAGGGAGAGAAGTTAGGGACAATGTTTTGTCTAGGGATACGCACACCGGAGAGTGAGCAATCTCAGAAACTTAAGGCCAGGCCCTCACCTTGGGGAAGAGGGGATACGACCCGAAGGAAGGTAAAAGGGAAGCAGGAAGTGACCCGCCCAGACAGGCTGGGCGGGAGCGGGAAGGTGAGGGGTGGCTATCTACAGACAATACTTAAAAAGAGTTGGTGTACATGCAACAACACAATCTGTAGCGTATCTTTAACATAAAAAGGAAAAAAAGATAAAATAATAATAAAACACTCCACTCTGGGTATATTCCAATACACTTTATAATTGAATGTTCCTGCAGGGAGAGTCAAGGGAGAACATTCAAGATAGGAAGGCACTGTAAAAGAAACCTGAGAGGGCTCCAAGCAGCTGGTAGGTCTTGCAGCAGTGTGTAAAGGAGTTCTATGGGTGTCAATAAAGCTGTGGATCTATAACCTTCCAAATGGGTAGTGCAGGGAAGTATGTCCTGGCTTACACAGGGAGAGCTACCAAAGGATAGCAAGATGAGGGGTTCTAACCCTATGGGCCTTATAATGCTGCAGAAGGGCCTACAGGAATTGAAGTGTGCAGGTCTTAGGGCACTTAAGGTAGAATAGTATACAGCCCGTTTTATAAGTAGCCTCAGGAGAGGCCGGAAAGACAATAACGCTGACGCAGCAGCTTTATACACAGTAATCTGCAAGTGGCGATCTCAGTTCAACAATTGTATCATGCAGATTTATAGACCTCTAATAAAATTTATCACAGTTATGGGATGAAAACTTCAAAGTTCTTGTATATTAGGGTAGGCTATTACACAGTAAGAGAGCTAAGAGGTTACAGATCTGGTGCTGAAATAATGAAGCTGGTGAATCTCCTAGTAATCTTTAGGTTGTGGTCTGGGCAAGTTCACTAAATCAGGCCAGACTGTCTCTATCCCATTAACCAAAGCTGTGTCTCTGAAAGCATAGGGTTTAAATGAGGTACCGTCAACCATTCCCAACAAATTGCAAGATATACCCTGGTGTATTAGGTGAGACCCGGTAACAGCTAACAGGTGCAGTGACTATGAGGCTTCTTTTCCCAGGCCATGTAGGTAAATCAGAGCCAGGAGGGCCCTATAGAAATGTAAAAGTACTCACTCAGGGTTGTCTGAAGTTCCGGATTTTTCTACTGCACTCCGCTGGCCCCCACAGGCAACAAGAGCCAAAGCAAATCAGATCCCCGGACTCTAGAGCCGCTGCAATATGCAGGCCTCTAGGTACAGATGAGCGCTGCGTGCAGATGTTACAGGAGCGCAAGATGGCCGATGTTCGCGCCCTTTATCTTCTTCACCGATAGCCAGTAGCTAGGTTGTTGTTCCCAGGGCAAAACCGGACAATCCTGACTGAGCACTACCTCTAGAATCCAAGGTAGAATATTCGCCTCTTCTCTCCAGTAAGACCGGCTTTCATGTGGCCGCAAGGCTACCGCAGTGCTACACAAAGCTTCAGGCGCAGTTTCGTTGCCTCTAGTGGAAGCGGCCATGGGGTCCTCTTCTTGGGACTGCAGGGCTGTACACTTTGTCCTCAGCTGGCTTGTAGGAACCAGAGGCTCCGGAGCGGATACCCGACCCTCTGGAGCAGAATACAGAGAAAAGTTGGCTGTAAGATCAGGGCTGTTGTGGCAGGTAGGCTCAGGGAACACCGGGGTTAGCTAGTATCTGGGCAAATGTAACCTATCGGCAATCCGGAGCAGGTTAAAGAAATATATTTCTATCGTCTCAGCAGCCGGCTATTGATATAGAAGGCTTAACGGTCCCCAGAGCGGAGCCCCGACCCACTGGAAACTAACCTCATTGATTAGGTCTACAGAGTCGGCCCAGTCCTCCGTTAGTGGCGTAGACTGCAGTAAAAAGTCTCTCCTGGGCTTTTAGCTGACCGTCTCTGATCTCCAGTCAATTATGTAAGATTTAAAGAGTATTACTAAGCATATACTTTTAAGGGCTGTTTGTCAGCACTTTATGTAGATATAAGGCTATAGTTAGGAAGAGCAGCTAACATGCACGTCCTGCTTCAACCCTAGCTGGCTCCGCCCCCCCTGGACTTTATATTTTAAAGGGAGACGTCCCTGTTTTTTATTCATAGTAGAATATTGTTTTATACTAAGATTTGCATTTTATGAAATTAGCGCAAGAGTCTAGCGCTCTTTTATTAAATATATATTACTTTTACATATATGTCGTTTTCATAGTCAAATTCTTTGCTTGTTTTATCAGAGGTTCATACATCGTCCTATATGAGGTTATTTAAATTCTGTATTGAAAATTGTTAGATCAGATTTTGGGGCTACAGCACATCAGTATCCTCTCAAACTACGTATTTCTATCTTATACACTTTGGATCTCCTCTAGGAGGTTTCCAGAGAGAGAGTTAATACATTATATGTAATTAATATAGATCAGCAGAAGATTTTAGCATTTGTGAACATATACATATTATTCTAAGTTTGCACATTAGAGATTTACAGAGTGTTCAATATAAGGTATATTATATATACATTTTTGGTGTTTACGCTTTTTAGTGCCCTTTCCCACACAGCTTTTCCATTTTCAGGTAAGGGGAAGCTATGAGATGAGATATATAATACCATGATGGGTAGTATCTGTATTAGTGCTAGCAGGTATGTGTGCTCATCTGTTACACTGAAGCTTAGCAGTGTGAAGTCAGCTGTCAGGTAAGGGGAAGCCATGTGATGTGATATAATACCAGTGAGGGTAGAATCTGTATCAGTGCTAGCAGGTATGTGTGCTCATCTGTTACACTGAAGGTTAGCAGTGGGTAGTCAGGTAAGGGAAGCCATGTGATATATAATACCAGGGAGGGTATAATCTGTATTAGTGCTAGCAGGTATGTGTGCTCATCTGTTACACTGAAGGTTAGCAGTGGGTAGTCAGGTAAGGGAAGCCATGTGATATATAATACCAGGGAGGGTATAATCTGTATTAGTGCTAGCAGGTATGTGTGCTCATCTGTTACTCTGAAGGTTAGCAGTGTGTAGTTAGGTGTCAGGTAAGGGTAAGCCATGAGATATATAATACCAGGGAGGGTATAATCTGTATTAGTGCTAGACGTTATATGTACTCATCTTTTACAATGAAGGTTAGCATTGTGTAGTCAGGTGTCAGGTAAGGGGAAGCCATGAGATATATAATACCAGGGAGGGTATCATCTGTATTAGTGCTAGCAGGTATGTGTGCTCATCTGTTACACTGAAGTTTAGCAGTGTGTAGTCAGGTAAGGGGAAGAAATTAGATATAATACCAGGGAGGGTATAATCTGTATTAGTGCTAGCAGGTATTTGTGCTCATCTGTTACACTGAAGTTTAGCAGTGTGTAGTCAGGTAAGGGGAAGAAATGAGATATAATACCAGGGAGGGTATAATCTGTATTAGTGCTAGCAGGTATGTGTGCTCATCTGTTAGACTGAAGGTTAGCAGTGTGTAGTCAGGTGTCAGGTAAGGGGAAGCTATGAGATATATAATACCAGGGAGGGTATCATCTGTATTATGCTAGCAGGTTTGTGTGCTCATCTGTTACACTGAAGTTTAGCAGTGTGTAGTCAGGTGTCGGGTAAGGGGAAGTCACGTGATATATAATACCAGGGAGGGTAGAATGTGTATTAGTGCTAGCAGGTATGTGTGCTCATTTGTTACATTGACGGTTAGCAGTGTGTAGTCAGGTAAGGGGAAGTCATGTGATATATAATACCAGGGAGGGTATAATCTGTATTATTGCTAGCAGGTATGTGTGCTCATCTGTTGCACTGAAGGTTAGCAGTGTGTAGTCAGATGTCAGGTAAGGGGAAGTCATGTGATGTATAATACCAGGGAGGGTATAATCTGTATTAGTGCTAGCAGGTATCTGTACTCATCTGTTACACTGAAGGTTAGCAGTGTGAAGTCAGCTGTCAGGTAAGGGGAAGCCATGTGATGTGATATAATACCAGGGAGGGTAGAATCTGTATTAGTGCTAGCAGGTAAGTGTGCTCATCTGTTAAACTGAAGGTTAGCAGTGGGTTGTCAGGTAAGGGCAAGCCATGAGATATATAATACCAGGGAGGGTGAAATCTGTATTAGTGCTAGCAGCTATGTATGCTCATCTGTTACACTGAAGGTTAGCAGTGTGTAGTCAGGTGTCAGGTAAGGGGAAGCCATGAGATATATAATATCAGAGAGGGTATAATCTGTATTAGTGCTATCAGGTATGTGTACTCATCTGTTACACTGAAGGTTAGCAGTGTGTAGTCAGCTGTCAGGTAAGGGGAAGCCATGATATATATAATACCAGGGAGGGTATAATCTGTATTAGTGCTAGCAGGTATGTGTGCTCATCTGTTACACTGAAGGTTAGCAGTGTGTAATCAGTTGTCAGGTAAGGGAAAACCATGAGATGTGATATATAATACCAGGGAGGGTATAATCTGTATTAGTGCTAGCAAGTAAGTGTGGCTACACCTCACTGACGAGGCCCAATGAAGGCCGAAAAAAATAGTCTGGGGTTGCTGTGTTTCTTGTTCAGAGAGGAATTGCCTGGTATTTAGGTGCTGGACTGACTGTAATAGGGGGGATCAGACTTATATACTACAGGAAAGTTCTATTCTGTGAAAAGCATTATTGGGTTAAAAGAAGCTGCAACCAGGTTGTAAATTGCCATAGAACAGGCTAAGAATGGTATTGAGCTGGTTGTCCTGTGAGTGTGCTTCTGTCTGTATGTTTGTATATATATATATATATATATATATATATATATGTATGTATGTATGTTAATATGTGTATTTTACCTATTAACACTTTAATATATATGTATATAAGCATATAGATACCATATTGTTCTATAGGCCGCACCTGATTATAGGCCGTACCCTTAAAGTTTGGTGCCATTTTAAAGAAATTAGAAGCCTGCATTTCTTTAATAGGAGCAGCCTGAAAAGCAATGTTCAAGTGAGCATATCTGCATGCAGTGAGATTTGTTTTTACACTGTGAGATAAGATTAGCATATGCAGATCTGCTCACATGATGACC
This sequence comes from Bombina bombina, assembly GCF_027579735.1. Lineage (NCBI taxonomy): Eukaryota > Metazoa > Chordata > Amphibia > Anura > Bombinatoridae > Bombina > Bombina bombina. The sequence continues at coordinate 410,103,500 of NC_069505.1, forward strand.
TGCAGACACAGACTGACTTTTTTTTTTACTAGGGGGACCAGGTAACCACACCAAGAGGCCTATATATTAAGCCGTCAACCGCAAATACGCTGGAATTCCGCAGCATAATTGTGGCGAGCCTGATTCGCCCCATTTATCAAAGCCTACAGACCGGCAAAAGTTGAAATTTGGGACGTAACGTATGATCCGCCGGTCTCAATCCGACACAGATCGATGGTTACGTCATTATAGATGTTCCAAATACAAATTTTTTTTTGCAAGTTATCAACTTTCTAACAGGTATGCCCACAGCTATTCCGGCCCAGCGTACCTGCTTTTCAATCCGCCACCCAGGAGGCCGCGGATGCCATATGAATCAATGGGAGTCTGAAAGCAGCGAAAGCTTATGTTCGTTGCTGCCTGATATCCCATTGATTTCTATGGTAGAATAAAAGTTATGTTTACACCTAACACCCTAACATAACCCCTGAGTCTTAACACCCCTAATCTGCCGCCCTGACATTGCCGCAAGCTAAATCAAAGTTATTAACCCCTATCCCACTGCTCCCGGACCCCGCCGCCACTAAATAAAGTTATTAACCCCTATCCCGCCGCTCCACGAGCCCACCGCAATGAAATAAATGTATTAACCCCTATCCCGACGCTCCCGGAGTCCACCGCAATTAACTAAAAGTATTAACCCCTATCCCACCACTCCCGGAGCCCAACGGAACTAAATAAATGTATTAACCCCTAAACCCCTGGCCTCCCACATCACTACCACTTACTAAACCTATTAACCCCTAAACCGCCAGCCCTCCACATCGCCATAAACTAAATTAAGCTATTAACTCCTAAACCTAACAACCCGCTAACTTTACATTAAATATTAACTCATCCCTATCTTATAATAGATTTAAACTTACCTTTAGAATTAAATGAAACTATATTAAACTACTAATGAACCTACCCTAACTATTATACTAAAATTACATTAAACTACATTAAACTATTAATTAACCTACCCTAACTATTATACTACAAATACATTAAATTACATTAAACTATATTAAACTATTAATTAACTTACCCTATTATACTAAAATTACATTAAACTACAAATTAAATTAACTATATTAAATATTTAAAAACCTAACCCTACTCAAGTTATTTAAATCTACTATTAAAAATTACTAAGTTACAAAAAAATAACAACTAAGTTACACAAAATAAAAAACACTAAATTACACAAAATTAAAAATAAATTATCAAATATTTAAACTAATTACACCTAATCTATTAGCCCTATCAAAATAAAAAAGCCCCCCCAAAATAAAAAAAAACCTAGCCTACAATAAACTGCCAAGAGCCCTTAAAAGGACCTTTTGCGGGGCATTGCCCCAAAGAAATCAGCTCTTTTACCTGTAAATAAAAATACCTCCCAACAGTAAAACCCACCTCCCACACAACCAACCCCCCAAATAAAAACCTATCTAAAAAACCTAAGCTCCCCATTGCCCTGAAAAGGGCATTTGGATGGACATTGCCCTTAAAAGGTCATTTAGCTCTTTTACAGCCCAAACCCCTAATCTAAAATTAAAACCCACCCAATAAACCCTTAAAAAAAAACTAACACTAACCCCTGAAGACCCGACATCCATCCTCAACGAAGCGATAGCAGTCCTCAGCGAAGCCGGCAGAAGTCTTCATCCAAGCGGGCCGAAGTCTTCATCCAAGCCGGCAGAAGTCTTCATCCAGACGGCATCTTCTATCTTCATCCATCCGGCGCGGAGCGGCTCCATCTTCAAGACATCCTGGTCGGAGCATCCTCTTCTTACGACGTCTTCTGAAGAATGAAGTTTCCCTTTAAATTACGTCATCCAAGATGGCGTCCCCTACATTCCGATTGGCTGATAGAATTCTATCAGCCAATAGGAATTAAGGTGGAAAAAATCCTATTGGCTGTTGCAATCAGCCAATAGGATTGAGCTTTCATCCTATTGGCTGATCCAATCAGCCAATAGGATTGAGCTTGCATTCTATTGGCTGATTGGAATAGCCAATAGAATGCAAGCTCAATCCTATTGGCTGATTGGATCAGCAAATAATATGAAAGCTCAATCCTATTGGCTGATTGCAACAGCCAATAGGATTTTTTCCAACTTAATTCCAATTGGCTGATAGAATGTAAGGGATGCTGTCTTGGATGACTTCATTTAAAGGGAAACTTCATTCTTCATAAGACGTCGTAAGAAGAGGATGCTCCGTGCTGGATGTCTTGAAGATGGAGCCGCTCCGCGTCGGAGGGATGAAGATAGAAGATGCCGTCTGGATGAAGACTTCTGCCGGCTTGGATGAAGACTTCGGCCCGCTTGGATGAAGACTTCTGCCGGCTTGGATGAAGACTTCGGCCCGCTTGGATGAAGACTTCTGCTGCTTCGTTGAGGATGGATTTTTGTAAGGGTTTCTTGGGGGGGGGTTTAATTTTAGATTAGGGGTTTGGGCTTAAAAAGAGCTAAATGCCCTTTAAAGGCCAATGCCCATCCAAATGCCCTTTTCAGGGCAATGGGGAGCTTAGGTTTTTTAGATAGGTTTTTATTTGGGGGGTTGGTTGTATGGGTGGTGGGTTTTACTGTTGGGGGGTATTTATATTTTTATTTACAGGTAAAAGAGCTGATTTCTTTGGGGCAATGCCCTGCAAAAGGCCCTTTTAAAAGCTATTGGCAGTTTATTGTAGGCTAGGGTTCTTTTTATTTTGGGGGGGCTTTTTTATTTTGATAGGGCAATTAGATTAGGTATAATTAGTTTAAATATTTGATAATTTATTTTTTATTTTGTGTAACTTACGCCTAGATTTAGAGTTTTGCGGCCAAAGGGGTGCGTTAGCTACGCGTGTTTTTTATCCCCCGCACCTTTTAAATAACGCTGGTATTTAGAGTTCTCTGAAGGGCTGGGTTAGGCTCCAAAAAGGGAGCGTAGAGCATAATTTACCGCCACTTCAACTCTAAATACCAGTGTTGCTTACGGTAGCGGCCAGCTTGAAAAACGTGCTCGTGCACGATTTCCCCATAGGAAACAATGGGGCAGTTTGAGCCGAAAAAAAACCTACCACCTGCAAAAAAGCAGCGTTCAGCTCCTAAAGCAAGCCCCATTGTTTCCTATGGGGAAACAGTTTCTAAGTCTGCACCTAACACCCTAACATGAACCCCGAGTCTAAACACCCTTAACCTTACACTTATTAACCCCTAATCTGCCACCCCCGCTATCGCTGACACCTGCATTATATTATTAACCCCTAATCTGCCGCTCCGGACACCGCCGCAACCTATGTTATCCCTATGAACCCCTAATCTGCTGCCCCCAACGTCGCTGACACCTACATTATATTTATTAACCCCTAATCTGCCCCCCCCAACGTCGCTGCTACCTTACCTACACTTATAAACCCCTAATCTGCCGACCGGACCTCGCCGCCACTATAATAAATGTATTAACCCCTAAACCGCCTCACTCCCGCCTCGCAAACCCTATAATAAATAGTATTAACCCCTAATCTGCCCTCCCTAACATCGCCGCCACCTAACTTCAAGTATTAACCCCTAATCTGCCGACCGGACCTCGCCGCTACTCTAATAAATGTATTAACCCCTAAAGCTGAGTCTAACCCTAACCCTAACACCCCCCTAAATTAAATATAATTTAAATCTAACAAAATAAATTATTTCTTATTAAATAAATTAATCCTATTTAAAGCTAAATACTTACCTGTGAAATAAACCCTAATATAGCTACAATATAACGAATAATTATATTGTAGCTATTTTAGCATTTATATTTATTTTACAGGCAACTTTGTATTTATTTTAACTAGGTACAATAGCTATTAAATAGTTATTTACTATTTAATAGCTACCTAGTTAAAATAATTACAAAATTACCTGTAAAATAAATCCTAACCTAAGTTACAATTAAACCTAACACTACACTATCAATAAATTAATTAACTAAACTACCTACAATTACCTACAATTAAATCAACTAAACTAAATTACAAAAAAAACACTAAATTACAAAAAATAAAAAAAGATTACAAGAATTTTAAACTAATTACACCTACTCTAAGCCCCCTAAAAAAATAACAAAGCCCCCCAAAATAAAAAAATGCCCTACCCTATTCTAAAATAAAAAGTTAACAGCTCTATTACCTTACCAGCCCTTAAAAGGGCTTTTTGCGGGGCATGCCCCAAAGAAATCAGCTCTTTTGCCTGTAAAAAAAACCATACAATACCCCCCCAACATTACAACCCACCACCCACATACCCCTAATCTAACCCACCCAAACCCCCCTTAAAAAACCTAACACTAAGCCCCTGAAGATCTCCCTACCTTTTATTCTACCAGCCGGGTATCACCGATCCGTCCAGAAGAGGGTCCGAAGACTTCATCCTATCCGGCAAGAAGAGGTCCTCCAGAGGGTCCGAAGTCTTCATCCTATCCGGCAAGAAGAGGTCCTCCAGAGGGTCCAAAGTCTTCATCCAGGAGGCATCTTCTATCTTCTTCCATCCGGAGCGGAGCGGGTCCATCTTGAAGCAGCCGACGCAGAGCCATCCTTCCTCACCGACAGACTAACGACGAATGAAGGTTCCTTCAAATGACGTCATCCAAGATGGCGTCCCTCGAATTCCGATTGGCTGATAGGATTCTATCAGCCAATCGGAATTAAGGTAGGAAAAATCTGATTGGCTGATTCAATCAGCCAATCAGATTGAAGTTCAATCCGATTGGCTGATTGGATCAGCCAATCAGATTGAGCTTGCATTCTATTGGCTGATCGGAACAGCCAATAGAATGCAAGCTCAATCTGATTGGCTGATCCAATCAGCCAATCGGATTGAACTTCAATCTGATTGGCTGATTGAATCAGCCAATCAGATTTTTCCTACCTTAATTCCGATTGGCTAATAGAATCCTATCAGCCAATTGGAATTTGAGGGACGCCATCTTGGATGACATCATTTAAAGGAACCTTCATTTGTCGTTAGTCCATCGGTGAGGAAGGATGGCTCCGTGTCGGCTGCTTGAAGATGGACCCACTCCGCTCCGGATGGAAGAAGATAGAAGATGCCGCCTGGATGAAGACTTTGGACCCTCTGGAGGACCTCTTCTTGCCGGATAGGATGAAGAGTTCGGACCCTCTGGAGGACCTCTTCTTGCCGGATAGGATGAAGACTTCGGACCCTCTTCTGGACGGATCGGTGATACCCGGCTGGGTGAATACAAGGTAGGGAGATCTTCAGGGGCTTAGTGTTAGGTTTTTTAAGGGGGGTTTGGGTGGGTTAGATTAGGGGTATGTGGGTGGTGGGTTGTAATGTTAGGGGGGGGGGTATTGTATGTTTTTTTTTTACAGGCAAAAGAGCTGATTTCTTTGGGGCATGCCCCGCAAAAAGCCCTTTTAAGGGCTGGTAAGGTAATAGAGCTGTTATTTTTTTTATTTTAGAATAGGGTAGGGCATTTTTTTATTTTGGGGGGCTTTGTTATTTTTTTAGGGGGCTTAGAGTAGGTGTAATTAGTTTAAAATTCTTGTAATCTTTTTTTATTTTTTGTAATTTAGTGTGTTTTTTTTTGTAATTTAGTTTAGTTGATTTAATTGTAGGTAATTGGAGGTAGTTTAGTTAATTAATTTATTGATAGTGTAGTGTTAGGATTAATTGTAAGTTAGGTTAGGATTTATTTTACAGGTAATTTTGTAATTATTTTAACTAGGTAGCTATTAAATAGTAAATAACTATTTAATAGCTATTGTACCTAGTTAAAATAAATACAAAGTTGCCTGTAAAATAAATATAAATGCTAAAATAGCTACAATATAATTATTCGTTATATTGTAGCTATATTAGGGTTTATTTTACAGGTAAGTATTTAGCTTTAAATAGGATTAATTTATTTAATAAGAAATAATTTATTTCGTTAGATTTAAATTATATTTAACTTAGGGGGGTGTAAGGGTTAGGGTTAGACTTAGCTTTAGGGGTTAATACATTTATTAGAGTAGCGGCGAGGTCCGGTCGGCAGATTAGGGGTTAATACTTGAAGTTAGGTGGCGGCGATGTTAGGGAGGGCAGATTAGGGGTTAATACTATTTATTATAGAGTTTGCGAGGCGGGAGTGAGGCGGTTTAGGGGTTAATACATTTATTATAGTGGCGGCGAGGTCCGGTCGGCAGATTAGGGGTTAATAAGTGTAGGTAAGGTAGCGGCGATGTTGGGGGGGGGCAGATTAGGGGTTAATAAATATTATGTAGGTGTCTGCGGTGTTAGGGGCAGCAGATTAGGGGTTTATAGGGATAATGTAGGTGGCGGCGGTTTCCGGTCGGCAGATTAGGGGTTAAAAAAATGTATTATAGTGGCGGTGATGTGGGGGGACCTCGGTTTAGGGGTACATAGGTAGTTTATGGGTGTTAGTGTACTTTAGAGCACAGTAGTTAAGAGCCTTATAAACCGGCGTTAGCCCATAAAGCTCTTAACTCCTGACTGTTTTCTGCGGCTGGTGTCTTGTCGGTAGAGGGTCTACCGCTCACTTCAGCCAAGACTCTAAATACCGGCGTTAGGAAGATCCCATTGAAAAGATAGGATACGCAATTGGCGTAAGGGGATCTGCGGTATGGAAAAGTCGCGGCTGGAAAGTGAGCGTTAGACCCTTTCCTGACTGACTCTAAATACCAGCGGGCGGTACAAAGCAGCGTTAGGCGCCCTTAACACTGCTTTTGACGGCTAACGCAGAACTCTAAATCTAGGCGTTAGTGTTTTATATTTTGTGTAACTTAGTGTTTTTTTATTTTGTGTAACTTAGTTGTTATTTTTTTGTAACTTTCTTTATAGTAGATTTAAATAATTTGAGTAGGGTTAGGTGTTTAAATATTTAATATAGTTAATTTAATTTGTAGTTTAATGTAATTTTAGTATAATAGGGTAGGTTAATTAATAGTTTAATATAGTTTAATGTAATTAAATGTAAATTTACATTTATTATAAGATAGGGATCAGTTAATACTTAATGTAAAGTTAGCGGGTTGTTAGGTTAAAGGGGTTAATAGCTTAATTTAGTTTATGGCGATATGGGGGGCTGGCGGTTAAGGGGTTAATAGGTTTAGTAAGTGTTAATAATGTGGGAGGCCAGGGGTTTAGGGGTTAATACATTTATTTAGTTGCGGTGGGCTCCGGGAGCAGTGGGATGGGGTTAATAACTTTATTAGAGTTGCGGTGGGGTCCGGGAGCGAAGGGATAGGGGTTAATACATTTATTTAGTTGCGGAGGGGTCCGGGAGCGGTGGGATGGGGGTTAATAACTTTATTTAGTTGCGGCGGGGTCCGGGAGCGGCGGGATAGGGGTTAATAATTTATTTAGTTGCGGTGGGGTCCGGGAGCGGCGGGATAGGGGTTAATAACTTTATTTAGTTGCGGTGGGGTCCGGGAGCGGCGGGATAGGGGTTAATAACTTTATTTAGTTGCGGTGGGGTCCGGGAGCGGCGGGATAGGGGTTAATAACTTTATTTAGTTGCGGCGGGGTCTGGGAGCGGCGGGATAGGGGTTAAACATTTTAGTATAGTGGCGGTGTTTAGTGACAGGGTATAAATAAAGTTGGGAAAAAGCCAATAGCAGCGAGATCGATGACTGTTAGTTAACAACAGTCCGCTGCTCATTGCCTTGCACTTGGTGCATGACTTTTTGACAGCTTTTTTAATAAATATGGAGAGCGTATTCTGGTCCGCAGTCGCAATGTTAGACGATGTTAGGCGAGCGTATTGGTGCCGTCGAATGCAGCATAGTTGATGGCTTCATAAATAGGCCTCTATGCCTAACAAATAAAAGCTTCAATGTTTGCAAGTGATTGAGAGCAGCTCTCCCAAATGTGCAAGCAATGAGTCCCAATGCAGGGTGTCAGATCCCAGGGATCCTTTTCCACTTCCCCAAGAGTATACAATAAAACAAAGCAAAGTGGTTGTACTCCTTAGTAATTACAAATGTGAAAAAAAAGCTACAGCTATAATGGCTGAATATATGGTTATTTTAACATTTTAAATTACCGTACTAAGGATTGCAGCACCTTACCTTTGTTTTATTTTAACAAATTAAAGCTGCTACTCAACGATTATAGGCCGCGCCCCGCATATAGGCGCAGCACAAATTTAAAGCTTCAAATCAAGGGACAAAAGTATGGAACAATATGGTATATATTTACAGGGAACACAGACACAGTTCCCATAGAAAACAATATAAAGGCAGTTTTCAGTGCCGTTTTTTTCTAACACTCCACACCTGACATTTTTAACCCCTTAAAACTGCCTCAACAATTGCGATTACAAAACATTTATATAATTTCAACAAAGTAATGCAGATTACAATGCCAACATAATTAAGCGAAAGAAGAGTAAATAATGTTTGTCTCGGCTATTGTTAAACTGAGATCTGAAGAGAAGGCAGGGTAAAAGGGAAGAAAAAAAACCTACATTAAACTGGCTTTTGTCTAATCTGTCACACACATAATTTCAAACATTTTGAGATTTCCAAATCTCCATCATATATTTCCACCTTCCCATCAATTAAAGGAACACTAGAGTCAAAATTAAACTTTTGTGATTCAGATTATGAAGTTTTAAGAATCTTTCCAATTTACTTCTATTATCAAATTTTGCACAATCTTTTTATTTACACACTTTTTTGAGGCACCAGCTCCTACTGAGCATGTGCACAAGCTCATAGGGTATACGTATATTAGTCATTGGCTGATGCTGTCCAATGATACAAGGAGACGGGCAAATGGGGGGTTTTATTACGCACTTGTCAATTATGCAATTCGATTGTATTGAGTGTTCCTTTAATTAATGGAATCGTTCTAGCCGTAAGAGCCATCAAACTTGTTTCTTCCACGCGTCTATTGTGGGGACAGTGGTGGATCTCCAGTGTCTAGGGATTAATAGTTTAGCGCCATTTAAGATTAGGAACAGTACATTTCTTTTCATATCTTTGAGAGTCTGTAAAACAATACAATGTATGGCCTGATGGGAAACACACCCAATTTAGGCTTCTCATACAGGGCCGGACTGGGAATAAAATGCAGCCCTGGAAAAATATGAAGACCAGCCCTATTTTCTGTTTAGTCGGTAGAATGCAGATGCCCCATTTTTTCTCAAAGGGGATTACTGGGATACTCCTTTCCCAATATGTTTTTCAGAATTAAATTACTTTGCATTAAATAAAAATGCCAGAGGGATATTATATTGGCACCCTACAACCCAATTGCATCCATTAATCACCCCTTTAAATTGTAACTTTCCAGCCCCCGCTGCTGCAGCCCACCGGGAAATCTCCTGGTATCCTGGTAGGCCAATCCAGCCCTATTCTCCTATCCCCACTTCTTCTCCAACATTTTCCATCTATAGGCTTAAATATAAGTTTGAGTTTATGTGGAGTAAGGTACTTCTTGGCAAGAAATTTGTAATTCATTTTCTGAACTCTGGAGGAGATTAAAGCCTCTGTATGATTAATGAAAAAGTTATTCCACTTTTTTTTGTTAAAGGAGTCCCCAAATCTCTGTCCATTTGGAAGCATATGATGGTAGGGATTCTCTACTTGTATCTAACAGTAAGTGGTATGTCAAAGATATTAATGTGTTAAGGGAGTGGTTGCATAAGACAATTTTTCATATGCCATTAGAGGTCAGAGTATTAGACATGTGCATTTCGTTTTGGCCAAATTTCGTTTTTGGACAAATTTTGGCCGATTCGAATGCATCCAAATTTCCGAATCAGCACCATAACTAAAATCTTGAAAAATTCCAAAAATGAATAAATCAGTTTCTGAATTTTCTGATCCATTCTTTATTTATATTCAGAATTTTTTATTGTTCTAATCTAAACCGCAGTTCCCCGACACTAACAAAATCACTAAATAATCCTATTAACCCCTAAACCGCCATTGCCCGACATCGCTGACACTAATTAAACCTATTAACCCCTAAACCGCTGTTCCCAAACATCGCCAAAACTAACTAAACCTATTAACCCATAAACCACTGTTCCCCGACATTGTCAAAACTAACTAAACCTATTAACCCCTAAACTGCAGTTCCCCGACATCGCCAACACAAACTATACCTATTAACCCCTAAACCGCAGTTCCCAAACATTGCGGACACAAACTAAACCTATTAACCCCTAAACTGCAGTTCCCAAACATCGCCGACAATAACTAAACCTATTAACTCCTAAACCGCAGTTCCCCGACACTAACTAAGCCTATTAACCCCTAAACCGCAGTTCCCCGACATCGTCGACAATAACTAACTCACTAAATAATCCTATTAACCCCTAAACCACCATTCCCTGACATTGCAACACTAACTAAACCTATTAAGCCATAAACCACTGTTCCCAAACATTGTCAAAGCTAACTAAACCTATCAACCCCTAAACCACAGTTCCCCGACATCGCCGACACAAACTATACCTATTAACCCCTAAACCGCATTTCCCAAACATCGCGGACACAAACTAAACATATTAACCCCTAAACTGCAGTTCCCAAACATCGCCGACACTAATTAAACCTATTAACCCCTAAACCGCCATACACCCACATTGCCAACACTAACTAAACCTATTAACCCCTAAACCGCTGGCCCCCCACATCGCAACAACCTAAGTTCAACTATATTTACCCCTAAACCTAATACCCCCTAACTTTAACATAATTAAAATAAATTAAACTTACAATTATTAACTTACTACCTTTTTAAAAATAAATACAAACTTACCTGTGAAATAAAAATAAAACCTAAGCTAGCTACAATATAACTATTTACTAACTACCTAGTTAAAATAAATACAAACTTAGCTGTGAAATAAAAATGAAACCTAAGCTAGCTACGATATAACTATTTACTAACTACCTAGTTAAAATAAATGCAAACATACCTGTGAAATAAAAATAAAACCTAAGCTTACACTAAAACCTAACATTACAAAAATAAAAAACCTAACATTACAAAAATAAAAAACCTAACCTTACAAAAAAAATAAAACTAAAGTACAATTACAAAAATTAAGAAACACTACAATTACAAAAAATAAAAAAATACCATTACAAAAAATAACAAACGAAATTATCCAAAATAATAAAAATTATTCCTATTAGAATACCGCGTTTAAAAAAAAAAAAAAAAAAAACATCCCCAAAAAAAAAATCTATAATAAACTACCAAGGACCTTTTGTAGGGCATTGCCCTAAAGTTAACATCTCTTTTGCAAAAAATAAAAACAAACCCCCATCCCCCCAAACCCACAAAATAAAAAAACTAAAATAAACCTAATCTACCCATTGCCCTGAAAAGGGCATTTGTATGGGCATTGCCCTTAAAAGGGCATTCAGCTCTTTTACTGCCCTTTAAAGGGCATTCAGCTCTTTTTCGGCCCATTAAAAGCCCTAATCTAAAAAAAAAAAAACACCCCAAAAAAAAAAAACTAACACTAACCCCAAAATCAGTACTCACAGTTGCTGAAGTCCGACGAAAGATCTTCATCCAGGTGGCTCCATCCTTATCCATTGATTGACCAGCACTATTGGTAGTTTATTATAGATTAGGTTTTTTTTTATTTTGGGGTGTTTGTTTTTTTTTAAACGGGGTATTAGAAGAGAAATAATTGTTATTATTTTGGACAATTTCGTTTGTTTGTTTTTTTGTAATGGGATTTTTTTTTTATATTTGGGTTGTTTTTTTTTTATTTTTTTACATTAGGCAATTTTTATTTTTAATGGGCCGAAAAAGAGCTGAATGCCCTTTTAAGGGCAATGCCCATAAAAATGCCCTTTTCGGGTCAATGGGTAGATTAGGTTTATTTTTATTTTGTGGCTTTGGGGGGTGGGGGTTTGTAAAGTTAGGGGTGTTTGTTTTTTATTTTTCAAAAGAGCTGTTAACTTTAGGGTAATGCCTTACAAAAGGCCCTTTTAAGGGCCCTTGGTAGTTTATTATAGATTAGGTTTTTTTATTTTGGGGTGGTTTGTTTATATTTTAAAACGGGATATTAGAATAGGGATAATTTTTATTGTTTTGGATAATTTAATTTGTTATTTTTTGTAATGGTAGTTTTTTTTATTTTTTGTAATTTTAGTGTTTCTTATTTTTGTAATTGTAGTTTACATTTTTTTGTAATGTTAGGTTTTTTATTTTTGTAATGTTAGGTTTTATTAGTGTAAGCTTAGGTTCTATTTATATTTCACAGGTAAGTTTGTATTTATTTTAACTAGGTAGTTAGTAAATAGTTATATTGTAGCTAGCTTAGGTCGGGCGGCAAATTGGGAGGGCAGCACTTTTGGTGCCACTTGTCAATTGCCCCCAGGCCGCTGCACTGTGGACTTTAAAAAACTAAAATTGACCTCCTATGATATGGTGAAATCGCATGAGATCACATCAAAGCAATGCATGATCCCAGCACTGCTGATGATGATTGGCTATTTTTTTTTCTTTGTTTTGTAACTTGCAGCTGGACAGCAGCTGAAGTATAACTGTTAACAAAGCACTTACTCTGGTGAGCTGTAAGGTAATATTTTCATGTCATATTTTTACAGTTATGCTGCACCCCTTTCAAGTGATTTAGCATATGAGTATTATGTCCCTTTAATAACAGAATAAAGAGTATTACTTTTATTCAGTCCTCTTTGGTGAAAATGTATCAAATATACATACACAAAAGATAATCTATATATCTACTCTTGCAGTTTGTTTAATCTGATCAGTATCCATACACTCTGTATCAGATGATACCCCATGTCTGCAGAATGGGTAATGCCAGTTAGTGTTTGTTTTTCTTCTTTTTAGTTACTTGTCTGATATCGGAGGACTAGTTAGCGATTTTGTCTTTCAGAGATGTCCCTGTTTTCCCTACGTAGGGATATCTGCACAGACACTGAATGACATAACCATCCATTTTTAAAACAGAAATTCTGTACATTGTGCTAAAAACATCATATCTCCCTTGAATGAGGCCAGTTAGTGCAACCAGAAAATGAAGTTGTGCAAAGTTTTAAGCAAGCACAGCGTAATGTGTAGCCAGTTCAGGCACTTTGCACAATGTTGAAGGAATTGTAGATCATGGAATTTACCTTTGCACAATTTGTTACAGGAAAGACACGCAAAATAAATAATAAAAGTATATTGAAATCTTAATTTGTGTTATGTAAATTCATTGTTTTTTGGGAAATTCAATTCTGGATTAAAGGGACATTAAATCGAAAATAATGTATCATGCATAAGCAAGAACAGTAACTTATAAGTTAAACAAATGTTTTTACATAACAAATGTTTGGTTGAAGAGGTTTACATTGATATTGAGACTAACAAGAAATGTATGTTTGTTCACAGATTGTCTTCAGGACAGATAGCTCATTTAACTAATAAGAACAACTCCTTCAGTGCTATTGGTGGACAGTGACAAGCCTCCACAAGAGCAAGAACAAAATGTTAAAAAAAAGTTTTCGTTGAGTTTAGAAAAGGAATATTTTTTTGAAACAAAACAGCTATAATAAATGTTTAAAATGACTTTAATGTTCCTTTTAAAATTCTACCATTCTTGAAACCCACCAAGAGATTTTCTCAGTGAGTGATCAGAGGATAATATGCGCCAAGTCTGTAAACTGCTGGTGACATGTTTGTGATATGGGCATTATAAACTGATGTGAGCAAACACGTCATTGTCACCCAAATGTTTTTTATTTCATTCTTAATTCTTTATCAAAGGCCACACAACAGAGACTGCACATGTATATAAAGAGCACATCAGCAACGCCTCTTCACTTACTTTGAGAATCACTGATTACTAGTTACAGTTTTCTCACTCGCTTTGTGTTTTTAAAATATCTTCATTAGAAGAGCTTTGTACTATGGATACCAGAATGAAGACATCAGCGCAGGTGTCTCCAGACTTGATGTGTGCAATCTGTATGGGAAGATGTAGAAATAAATCTTGCCTAGACAGATGTGTTTTGTTTCCGCTGCATACAGAAGTGGACAAAAATCAAATCTATGTGCCCCCTCAGCAAGCAATCTTTCCACTCTCTCCAGTCCATGAGGGATATCGAAGAGCAGGAATAAATTAACCGTAGAAGAGACTTCTACCGATCAGGACATCGTGTCAGCAATCCTGAAGATGAAGGTCACTCCAGTGATATTACAGCTCAGTTCTTTCAGAGAAATCCAGCAAGTCTGCGCAGGATTGATCCCTGGCTGAAGAGGGAGTTGAAAGTCCTGTTTGTTACAAATGGTTCCCTCCGTAACCTTGTGCAGGAGATAATCATGACCAACATAAGAAGGTATGATATGGAGAGCCAAGCCTTCTCTTCAGACCTGAGGCCTTTTCTGCTCCACTACACTGACCATTTCCTGCATGAATTCACCAGCTTTGTCCGCTCCTCATACAATATGGAAACATATGACCGAAATGCCATCTATGGGTCTCCTGCACCATCTGCTTCTAACAGCCAAGTGAATACATCTGAGCAGGCACAGGGTGGGAAACAAAGCGGGAAGAGGAAAACCCACCATGTAGAGCCACAGGATGAAACCAAGGGTAATAAAAAACCCAGGCTCACAAGGGGAAAGCACCAGTAGAGGGCACCAAGGAAGGTGTTCATTTAGTTGTGGAGGAAAAGTGTAAATGGACTTTACAGTATGTTCTTGTTTTGATCATCTGTCTGAACTCTATGTAAATATCTATCTATAAAACTACATTGAGAGAACATGAGTACAATCAATAATATATAGTTAAGCTTTCATATAATTATATAAGGGAAATTTGGTTAATATGAAAGAAGTTGATTATTAGGTGGCCATGCAACGAAGTTGCAGGACAACCTATTGTTATTGTCAGGATTATTATTATTATTATTATTTTTTTTTATTTTATTATTATTAGGTGGCCATGCAACAAAGTTGCAGGACAACCTATTGTTATTGTCAGGATTATTATTATTTTTTTTATTATTAGGTGGCCATGCAACGAAGTTGCAGGACAACCTATTGTTATTGTCAAGATTATTATTATTAGGTGGCCATGCAACGAAGTTGCAGGACAACCTATTGTTATTGTCAAGATTATTATTATTATTTTTTTTTTTATTATTATTATTCCGCCACTTATTCAAGTGCTTATAAAAACAACAGCATAACTCAAAAACTCATGAAACTTGGCACTATGCTAAAGATCTATGCTGTGCATAATCCTATGCAAAATAAATCTGATAGGTCATGTGATCTAGCAGCCATATTGCTTTTTGCGACAAATTTCGACAACCGCTTGAAAATCTTCTTCTCCAGAACCGCTTATGTTACAGCTGTGAAACTTGCTGTGTGTACTGCTGTACTGACCTAGAATAAAGTTAGTTCAAGAGAAGTGATTTAGTCACATGACCTAGCTGCCATTTTGAATTGTGCGAAAATCTTTAAACATCTTCTTCTCTGCAACCGCTAAGTGCAATGAAGTGCAATTTTGCACATGTGCTCCTTGCAAGGTCCTCTACCAAGTTTGTTCAAACTGCGAATTTTCCATAATCAACATGGCTGCTATGAGCCATTCGCCTTTTTATCGCTGTTTAATTGCGTAAATTTGCACTTTATGCATTATGTTTACACTATTTAACTATATTACAGTGTAGCAGACACATGAGTACACATAGTCATGACCCCTAAAGGCAATATTGCAGTAAAAATTTGAACTGCGCAGTCGCCTTCGTGAAATAAAACATTTGCAAATTTTCATGAAACTTCTGCAAATTGTAGAGGTCTATAGTGAGCATTAGTATGTGCAATTTGAAAGCCATACAATGCATAGCTTGGTGGCCATTTTGTTTCGTATGCGCGTTTTTTAAAAACTACAAAAATCTTCTTCTCCGAAACCGCTTATGGCACAGACTTGAAATTTTGTTTACATATTTATCTTATGACTAACATTCAGATTTGTTCAAGAGAAGTTGATATGTCATGTGGTTTGGCAGCCATTTTGAATTGTTCAAAAACGCTTAACGATATTTTTAAATTAATAATAAAACAAAAACCGTTTTACAAAAATGCTTTATTTTTGCCAAGTTTATTGAGATCTATGGTGACAATTATTGTGCATAATATGGAGGCTGTATATCATAAGATCTGGCAGCCATTTTGTTTTATGCGAATATTTCGAAAATCTATTTTCTCTGCAACTGCTTATGTTAGAACTGTGAAACTTGCTATATAACCTTATATTGTGACCTAGAGTCACAGTTATTCATGTTGAAGGAATTGGTCACAAGCTGTGGCAGCCATATTGGTTTACGAGAAAATTTCGAAAATGTGTTTTCTTTCCAACCGCTTATGTTAAAGCTGTGAAATTTGCTGTATAACCATATATTGTCACCTAGAGTTACATCTGATCGTGATGAAAGTATTAATTATTTGGTGGGGCAGCCATCTTGAAAAACGCAAACATTTGGAAAATGTGTTTTCTTTCCAACTGCTAATGTTAGAATTGTAAAAACTTCTATAAAGCTTTATATTGTGACTTAGCTGCTTGTATGCCATTGCAATGTCGATGCGCATGGCCACCTCTATCGCTGCTTGCAGCTATTTTTTTTTATTATTATTATTATTACGCCACTTATTCAAATGCTTATAAAAACAACAGCATAACTCTAAAACTCATGAAACTTGGCACTATGCTAAAGATCTATGCTGTGCATAATCCTATGCAAAATAAATCTCATAGGTCATGTGATCTAGCAGCCATATTGCTTTTTGCGACAAATTTCGACAACCGCTTGAAAATCTTCTTCTCCAGAACCGCTTATGTTACAGCTGTAAAACTTGCTGTGTGTACTGCTGTACTGACCTAGAATAAAGTTTGTTCAAGAGAAGTGATTTAGTCACATGACCTAGCTGCCATTTTGAATTGTGCGAAAATCTTTAAACATCTTCTTCTCTGCAACCGCTAAGTGCAATGAAGCGCAATTTTGCACATGTGCTCCTTGCAAGGTCCTCTACCAAGTTTGTTCAAACTGCGAATTTTCCATAATCAACATGGCTGTTATGAGCCATACGCCTTTTTATCGCTGTTTAATTGCGTAAATGTGCACTTTATGCATTATGTTTACACTATTTAACTATATTACAGTGTAGCAGACACATGAGTACACATAATCATGACCCCTAAAGGCAATATTGCAGTAACAATTCGCACTGCGCAGTCGCCTTCGTGAAATAAAATATTTGCAAATTTTCATAAAACTTCTGCAAATTGTAGAGGTCTATAGTGAGCATTAGAATGTGCAATTTGAAAGCCATACAATGCATAGCTTGGCGGCCATTTTGTTTCGTATGCGCGTTTTTAAAAAACTACAAAAATCTTCTTCTCCGAAACCGCTTAAGGCACAGACTTGAAATTTTGTTTACAGAGTTATCTTATGACTAACATTCAGATTTGTTCAAGAGAAGTTGATAGGTCATGTGGTTTGGCAGCCATTTTGAATTGTTCAAAAACGCTTAACGATATTTTTAAATTAATAATAAAACAAAAACCGTTTTACAAAAATGCTTTATTTTTGCCATGTTTATTGACATTTATGGTGACAATTATTGTGCATAATATGGAGGCTGTATATCATATGATCTGGCAGCCATTTTGTTTTATGCGAATATTTCGAAAATCTATTTTCTCTGCAACTGCTTATGTTAGAACTGTGAAACTTGCTGTATATCCTTATATTGTGACCTAGAGTCAAAGTTGTTCATGTTGAAGGAATTGGTTCCAAGCTGTGGCAGCCATATTGTTTTACGCGAAAATTTCGAAAATGTGTTTTCTTTCCAACCGCTTATGTTAAAGCTGTGAAATTTGCTGTATAACCATATATTGTCACCTAGAGTTACATCTGATCGTGATGAAAGTATTGGTCATATGGTGGGGCAGCCATCTTGAAAAACGCAAACATTTCGAAAATGTGTTTTCTTTCCAACTGCTGTTAGAATTGTAAAAACTTCTATAAAGCTTTATATTGTCACTTAGCTGCTTGTATGTCATTGCAATGTCGATGCGCATGGCCACCTCTATCGCTGCTTGCAGCTATATTTATTATTATTATTATATTATATTCAAATGCTTAGAAAAAAACAGCATAACTAAAAAATTCATGAAACTTGGCACTATGCTGAAGATCTATGCTGGGCATAATCCTATGCAAAATAAATCTCATAGGTCATGTGATCTAGCAGCCATATTGCTTTTTGTGACAAATTTCGACAACCACTTGAAAATCTTCTTCTCCAGAACCGCTTATGTTACAGCTGTGAAACTTGCTGTGTGTACTGCTGTATTGACCTAGAATAAAGTTTGTTCAAGAAAAGTGATTTAGTCACATGACCTAGCTGCCATTTTGAATTGTGCGAAAATCTTTAAACATCTTCTTCTCTGCAACCGCTAAGTGCAATGAAGTGCAATTTTGCACATGTGCTCCTTGCAAGGTTCTCTACCAAGTTTGTTCAAACTGCGAATTTTCCATAATCAACATGGCTGCTATGAGCCATTCGCCTTTTTATCGCTGTTTAATTGTGTAAATTTGCACTTTATGCATTATGTTTACACTATTTAACTATATTACAGTGTAGCAGACACATGAGTACACATAGTTATGACCCCTAAAGGCAATATTGCAGTAAAAATTTGCACTGCGCAGTCGCCTTCGTGAAATAAAACATTTGCAAATTTTCACAAAACTTCTACAAATTATAGAGGTCTATAGTGAGCATTAGTATGTGCAATTTGAAAGCCATACAATGCATAGCTTGGCGGCAATTTTGTTTTGTATGCGCGTTTTTTAAAAACTACAAAAATCTTCTTCTCCGAAACCGTTTATGGCACAGACTTGAAATTTTGTTTACATATTTATCTTATGACTACCATTCAGAGAAGAGAAGTTGATATGTCATGTGGTTTGGCAGCCATTTTGAATTGTTCAAAAACGCTTAACGATATTTTAAAATTAATAATAAAACAATAACCGTTTTACAAAAATGCTTTATTTTTGCCATGTTTATTGAGATCTATGGTGACAATTATTGTGCATAATATGGAGGCTGTATATCATAAGATCTGGCAGCCATTTTGTTTTATGCAAATATTTTGAAAACCTATTTTCTCTGCAACTGCTTATGTTAGAACTGTGAAACTTGCTATATAACCTTATATTGTGACCTAGAGTCACAGTTATTCATGTTGAAGGAATTGGTCACAAGCTGTGGCAGCCATATTGGTTTACGAGAAAATTTCGAAAATGTGTTCTTTCCAACTGCTTATTTTAAAGCTGTGAAATTTTCTGTATAACCATTGTCACTTAGAGTTACATCTGATCGTGATGAAAGTATTAATCATATGGTGGGGCAGCCATCTTGAAAAACGCAAAAATTTCGAAAATGTGTTTTCTTTCCAACTGCTAATGTTAGAATTGTAAAAACTTCTATAAAGCTTTATATTGTGACTTAGCTGCTTGTATGTCATTGCAATGTTGATGCGCATGGCCACCTCTATCGCTGCTTGCAGCTATATTTATTATTATTATTATTCCGCCACTTTTTCTATTGCCCATAACTTTTGAACTGCTAAAGCAAAGCTCTTGAAATCAGGTATGCTAATACAGCCTATTGCTCTGCTACATCTCATGCAATATTGAACTCATAGGTCATAAGGTTACGCAGCCATATTGCTTTTTGCGACAAATTTTGATAAACGCTTAATAATCTTTATCTCCGGAACTGCTAATGTTACAACTTTGAAACTTGCTGTGCTCAGTGCTGCTATGAACTAGATTTGCCATTGCTCAACAGAAGTGCCTTGGTCACATGATGTAGCAGCCATCTTGCATTTTGCGAAAATCTTCAAACATCTTCTTCTCTTAAACCGCTTAGTGCAATAAAGCGCAATTTTGCACATATGCTCCTTGCAAGGTCCACTACCAAGTTTGTTAAAATTGCGATTTTTCCATAATCAACATGGCTGCTGTGAGACAATAACCTTTTTATCGCCATTTAATTGCGTAATTTTGCACTTTATACATTAGTTTTACAATGTTTAACAATATTACAGTGTAATAGACACATGATTACACATAGTCATAACCCTTAAAGACAGTATTGCAGTTAAAATTTGCATTGCGCAATCGCCTTCGTGAAATAAAACATTTGCAAATTTTCATGAAACTTCTGCAAATTGTAGATGTCTATAGTGAGCATTAGTATGTGCAATTTGAAAGCCATACATTGCATAGCTTGGCGGCCATTTTGTTTCGTATGCGCCATTTTTACAAACTATAAAAATCTTCTTCTCCGAAACCGCTTATGGGACAGACTTGAAATTTTGTTTATAGAGTTATCTTATGACTAACATTCAGATTTGTTCAAGTTGATACGTCATGTGGTTTGGCAGCCATTTTGAATTGTTCAAAATTGCTTAATTATATTTTTAAACTAATAATAAAACAAAAACTGTTTTACAAAAATGCTTTATTTTTGCCATGTTTATTGACATCTATAGTGAGCACTATTGTGCGTAATATGGAGGCTGTATATCTTACGATCGGGCAGCCATCTTGGTTTACGCGAAAATTTCGAAAGTCTATTTTCTCTGCAACCGCTTATGTAAGAACTGTGAAATTTGCTGTACTGTCTTATATTGTGACCTAGATTCACAATTGCTCATTAGGAGAGAATCAGTCACATGATGCGGCAGCAATATCGGTTTTATGTTTATCGTAATTATTTGTAATTCAATACTGCCTCTTTTGAGTCAATTGCTCACAAAACACAAATTACTTATGCTAAACTCTTGAAATCAGGTATGCGGGTACAGGCTATTGCAATGCTTTATCTCATGCAATATTAAACTCATAGGTCATAAGGTTACGCAGCCATATTGTTTTTTGCGACAAATTTCGAGAACTGCTTAATAATCTTTAGCCCTGGAACTGCTTATGTTGCAACTTTGAAACTTGCTGTGCTTAGTGCTGCTATGACCTAGATTTGCCATTGCTCAACAGAAGTGCCTTGGTCACATGATGTAGCAGCCATCTTGCATTTTGCGAAAATCTTTAAACATCTTCTTCTCTTAAACCGCTTAGTGCAATAAAGTGCAATTTTGCACATATGCTCCTTGCAAGGTCCTCTATCAAGTTTGTTAAAACTGCGATTTTTCCATAATCAACATGGCTGCTGTGAGACATTAACCTTTTTATCGCCATTTAAAAGCGTAATTTTGCACTTTATACATTAGTTTTACAATATTTAACAATATTACAGTGTAATAGACACATGATTACACATAGTCATAACCCTTAAAGACAATATTGCAGTTAAAATTCGCATTGCGCAATCACCTTCGTGAAATAAAACATTTGCAAATTTTCATGAAACTTCTGCAAATTGTAGATGTCTATAGTGAGCATTAGTATGTGCAATTTGAAAGCCATACATTGCATAGCTTGGTGGCCATTTTGTTTCATATGCACTGTTTTTAAAAGCTACAAAAATCTTCTTCTCCTAAACCGCTTATGGCACAGACTTGAAGTTTTGTTTACAGAGTTATGTTATGACTAACATTCAGATTTGTTCAAGAGAAGTTGATAGGTCATGTGGTTTGGCAGCCATTTTGAATTGTTCAAAAACGCTTAATGATATTTTTAAACTATTAATTAAACAACAACCGTTTTACAAAAATGCTTTATTTTTGCCATGTGTATCGACATCTATAGTGAGAACTATTGTGCATAATATGGAGGCTTTATATTATATGATCTGGCAGCCATTTTGTTTTACGCGAAAATTTTGAAAATCTATTTTCTCTGCAACCACTTATGTTAGAACTGTGAAACTTGCTGTATAACCTTATATTGTGACCTAGATACACAGTTGTTCATGTTGATGGAATTAGTTACAAGCTGTGGCAGCCATATTGATTTACGCAAAAATTTTGAAAATGTGATTTCTTTGCAACCGCTTATGTTAAATCTTTGAAATTTGCTGTATAGCTATATATTGTGACTTAGCAGCTTGTATGCCATTGCAAAGTCGATGCGCATGGCCACCTGTATCGCTGCTTGCAGCTATATTTTATGATTAAAACTACTGATACTGTATAATAAATCCATTTGCTTGTACAGAGTACGGTTTTACGTCTATTTATGTGTTTAGATCAAGGATGAAATATAAAATAGCTTAAATAACAGAATAAGAATGTAATAGGCAAGTTGCTTATCTTGTCCCAGCTTAGCCATAACAATGTGCAGAAAAAACTAACACTATCTCAGGAACCCCATTGGCAGCTCTAGGGGGAGTTGGGGATAATGCTGTAAATCCTATTTATTTTTGTAGCACTCCCCAAACCACAAAGGTGCCAGCTGCACTGAATTTACAAGGTAGAGACTGTTTTACATGGTCTGTGCTGTATGTAGAGAAAGAAGAGAGGTATAGGAGGGAGGAGGAGATATAACAAGTTATGAATAGGTATCAGAAGATGAGGTCCCCATGTGCACCCCTGTATGCTTGATGTTTACATCATGTTTACTAGCTCTATACTACACTTGTGTCACATTATCATTGAGGACTAATTGTTAACTGACCCGCTGAATGCTCAGGAACAAGGAGAGTACTGCATCTCAGTAACACAGACAGGCAGACGTCTGTCAGTAGTGCTTACGGATCATCTGCTGCAGGAGGACATTGAGTAAAAGGAGCACTAAATACAGCTAATACAGGGAGACTCAGCAGCTGGGTGGAAGTCATGGGAAGTTCAGGAGGCCAGAGAAAGGTCATGCTAGTAATTCTGGTACAGTAAAGTGAGCACAGAGTAAGCTGCTGCAGGGAGAAAGAATAACTAGGTGGAGTTAAGGAACAGCTGAACCAGAAGTGTAGGCTTCGTAAACTTGAGAAGTGCACTTAGTCCTACAGCTCTTCCTCTAAGGACAGTGCCAGGGCGCCGGGACAAATCTGTAAGTCACTACTGAAGCTGTGGAACCTGGATTAATTGAGCTCTGTTCTAGGGTGTACACCCCATTTATTTCTGTAGCACCTCTAAACCTCAAAGGTACCAGGTGCACTGAAACTGCAATCTAGTTTTTACTTTTTATTATTTATTAGCTACAAAAATATATGTATATAAAAAACACCTTTGAAGGGACACTGAACACATATTTTTTCTTTTGTGATTCAGAGCATAAAATTGTAAGCAACTTTCTAATTTACTCTTCATTTACTCTTCATTCTCTTGGTATCTTTATTTGAAATGCAAGAATGTAAGTTTAGATGCTGGCCCATTTTTGGTGAACAACCTGGGTTGTTCTTGCTGATTGGTGGATAAATTCATTGACCAATAAAAAAGTGCTGTCCAGAGGTCTGAATCAAAAAACTTTTCAAATAAAGATAGCAAGAGAACAAAGAAAAACTGATAATAGGAGTAAATTATAAAGTTGCTTAAAATTGCACGCTCTATCTGAATCACACAAAAAAATGTGGGTTCAGTGTCCCTTTAATTATAAGTTCCTTTAAGATCATTGGCACCTGATCCAGCACAGGGAAGTCATGCCGGCCGATGTTGTTAAGGTGTTTATGGTTTATAGTTAATAACGTTATATATGGGTGTGGGGGGGTTGTGTTTATTCCCCTTATAAATAAAGTTGTGACATTTTATTGTGAATTTTGGGTGTATAAATGTTGGGGTTAGCATCTAGTCTGGAAAGAGATTTAAAAAAATTAACCCTTTGGTACGTAAAGAACTGTCTAGGGGTGAAACAACATTATTTGCTGACAGGCTGGGTTGGAAGTGATTAAGAAGGCTGTGTTGAGGAGGAGAGAAAGGTCATATTAGTGACTGTAGGCAGGAAGTAGGGTCACTAACATGTTTTTTTCTTCCTTCCTAGCCCTCCATTTCGCTGCAGTTTTCTTCTCCTTTCAGATGGTGCAGAAAAGGATACAGTATCTCTGATGGAAGTGATCTAGCAAGCTTTAGGTTTACTCTGGCTGGGGCTGAATGATCATTTGGACCTTTGTAAGCCCATGTTGTTTAACTGGTAGAATGGGGCCTCTCTTTGGGACTAACAGACTTTTGGCTATGGTACGGTTGACTCTAGAGTAAAGGAGGCACCTCAAGCCTGGAGTGTGACACATGGCGTCAGGTGTGTCCTGTGGCGGAAAGGGGTGTGACAAGATATAGGGCAGCCTGAACAGTTATAGAGGGGAGGGAAAAGTCTGCCAATTATGACCCTAGTCTCCAGAGAGCTAGGGGTAGTTGTCCCTCTGCACAATAACCTGTCAGGCTAACGGAATGAGGGCTCTACATTCCTTTAGGGAGGTTGATTCTCTTATTTGAGTTGTAGGACAGGAGGTCACACCAGCCAATATTGTTAAGTTGTTTAAGTGTAGCCCTCCTGTTGAACATTTTCCTGTTTAACTTTTGCACCTGTATACAGTCTGCAGGAGAAGTTGCCTAGGTAACTATCAGACTGGTTGGTCATGTGATCAAATGAAACTTAGGAGATGAGTGTAAGACACAGAAGGAGGCAGACATGTAAGAGCAGTGAAGGTGTGTGAGGTCTGGCTGTGAGAGTGCTGCAGACTACATCTTGTGTAAAGTAACAGCATTCCTCTGATCTGCTGATTTAGTGTATGCTGCCAGCTGCAGTCTGACCTTATTAGAGAGCTGCAGACTCCATCTTGTGTAAAGTAACAGCATTACTCTGATCTGCTGATTTAGTGTATGCTGCCAGCTGCCGTCTCACCCGGTGAGAGAGCTGCAGACTCCATCTTGTGTAAAGTAACAGAATTCCTCTGATCTGCTGATTTAATGTATGCAGCCAGCTGCAGTCTGACCCTGTGAGAGAGCTGCAGACTTAATCTTGTGTAAAGTAACAGCATTCCTCTGATCTGCTGATTTAGTGTATGCTGCCAGCTGCCGTCTCACCCGGTGAGAGAGCTGCAGACTCCATCTTGTGTAAAGTAACAGCATTCCTCTGATCTGCTGATTTAGTGTATGCTGTCAGCTGCAGTCTGACCTTGTGAGAGAGCTGCAGACTCCATCTTGTGTAAAGTAACAACATTCCTCTGATCTGCTGATTTAGTATATGCTTCCAGCTGCAGTCTGACCCTGTGAGAGAGCTGCATAGAGACTCCATCTTGTGTAAAGTAACAGCATTCCTCTGATCTGCTGATTTAGTGTATGCTTCCAGCTGCAGTCTGACCTTGTGAGAGAGCTGCAGACTCCATCTTGTGTAAAGTAACAGCATTCCTCTGATCTGCTGATTTAGTGTTTGCTGCCAGCTGCAGTCTGACCCTGTGAGAGAGCTGCATAGAAAATCCATCTTATGTAAAGTAACAGCATTCCTCTGATCTGCTGATTTAGTGTATGCTGCCAGCTGCAGTCTGACCCTGTGAGAGAGCTGCAGACTTAATCTTGTGTAAAGTAACAGCATTCCTCTGATCTGCTGATTTAGTGTATGCTGTCAGCTGCAGTCTGACCTTGTGAGAGAGCTGCAGACTCCATCTTGCGTAAAGTAACAGCATTCCTCTGATCTGCTGATTTAGTGTATGCTGCCAGCTGCAGTCTGACCTTATTAGAGAGCTGCAGACTCCATCTTGCGTAAAGTAACAGCATTCCTCTGATCTGCTGATTTAGTGTATGCTGCCAGCTGCCGTCTCACCGGTGAGAGAGCTGCAGACTCCATCTTGTGTAAAGTAACAGCATTCCTCTGATCTGCTGATTTAGTGTATGCAGCCAGCTGCAGTCTGACCCTGTGAGAGAGCTGCAGACGTCATCTTGTGTAAAGTAATAGCATTCCTCTGATCTGCTGATTTAGTGTATGCTGCCAGCTGCAGTCTGACCCTGTGAGAGAGCTGCATAGAGACTCCATCTTGTGTAAAGTAACAACATTCCTCTGATCTGCTGATTTAGTGTATGCTGCCAGCTGCAGTCTGACCATGTCAGAGAGCTGCAGACTTCATCTTGTGTAAAGTAACAGCATTCATCTGATCTGCTGATTTAGTGTATGCTGTTAGCTGCAGTCTGACCCTGTGAGAGAGCTGCAGACTCCATCTTGTGTAAAGTAACAGCATTCCTCTAATCTGCTGATTTAGTGTATGCTGCCAGCTGCAGTCTGACCTTGTGAGAGAGCTGCAGACTCCATCCTGTGTAAAGTAACAGCATTCCTCTGATCTGCTGATTTAGTGTATGCTGCCAGCTGCAGTCTGACCCTGTGAGAGAGCTGCAGACTCCATCTTGTGTAAAATAACAGCATTCCTCTGATCTGCTGATTTAGTGTATGCTGCCAGCTGCAATCTGACCCTGTGAGAAAGCTGCAGACTCCATCCTGTGTAAAGTAACAGCATTCCTCTGATCTGCTGATTTAGTGTATGCTGCCAGCTGCAGTCTGACCCTGTGAGAGAGCTTCAGATGTCATCTTGTGTAAAGTAACAGCATTCCTCTGATCTGCTGATTTAGTGTATGCTGCCAGCTGCAGTCTGACCCTGTGAGAGAACTGCAGACTCCATCCTGTGTAAAGTAACAGCATTCCTCTGATCTGCTGATTTAGTGTATGCTGCCAGCTGCAGTCTGACCCTGTGAGAGAGCTGCAGACGTCATCTTGTGTAAAGTAACAGCATTCCTCTGATCTGCTGATTTAGTGTATGCTGCCAGCTGCAGTCTGACCTTATTAGAGAGCTGCAGACTTAATCTTGTGTAAAGTAACAGCATTCCTCTGATCTGCTGATTTAGTGTATGCTGCCAGCTGCCGTCTCACCCGGTGAGAGAGCTGCAGACTCCATCTTGTGTAAAGTAACAGCATTCCTCTGATCTGCTGATTTAGTGTATGCTGCCAGCTGCAGTCTGACCCTGTGAGAGAGCTGCAGACTCCATCTTGTGTAAAGTAACAGCATTCCTCTGATCTGCTGATTTAGTGTATGCTGCCAGCTGCCGTCTCACCCGGTGAGAGAGCTGCAGACTCCATCTTGTGTAAAGTAACAGCATTCCTCTGATCTGCTGATTTAGTGTATGCTGCCAGGGTCAAGCTGCAGTCTGACCCTGTGAGAGAGCTGCATAGAGACTCCATCTTAAGTAACGTAACAGCATTCCTCTGATCTGCTGATTTAGTGTTTGCTGCCAGCTGCAGTTTGACCCTGTGAGAGAGCTGCATAGAGACTTCATCTTGTGTAAAGTAACAGCATTCCTCTGATCTGCTGATTTAGTGTATGCTGTCAGCTGCAGTCTGACCTTGTGAGAGAGCTGCAGACTCCATCTTGTGTAAAATAACAACATTCCTATGATCTGCTGATTTAGTGTATGCTGCCAGCTGCAGTCTGACCCTGTGAGAGAGCTGCAGACAGCATCTTGTGTAAAGTAACAGCATTCCTCTGATCTGCTGATTTAGTGTATGCAGCCAGCTGCAGTCTGACCCTGTGAGAGAGCTGCATAGAGACTTCATCTTGTGTAAAGTAACAGCATTCCTCTGATCTGCTGATTTAGTGTATGCTGCCAGCTGCAGTCTGACCCTGTGAGAGAGCTGCATAGAGACTTCATCTTGTGTAAAGTAACAGCATTCCTCTGATCTGCTGATTTAGTGTATGCTGCCAGCTGCAGTCTGACTCTGTGAGAGAGCTGCATAGAGACTTCATCTTGTGTAAAGTAACAGCATTCCTCTGATCTGCTGATTTAGTGTATGCTGTCAGCTGCAGTCTGACCTTGTGAGAGAGCTGCAGACTCCATCTTGTGTAAAGTAACAACATTCCTCTGATCTGCTGATTTAGTGTATGCTGCCAGCTGCAGTCTGACCCTGTGAGAGATCTGCAGACTCCATCTTGTGTAAAGTAACAGCATTCCTCTGATCTCCTGATTGAGGCCTAGATTTAGAGTTCGGCGGTAGCCGTCAAAACCAGCGTTAGAGGCTCCTAACGCTGGTTTTGGGCGCCCGCTGGTATTTGGAGTCAGTGATTAAAGGGTCTAACGCTCACTTTTCAGCCGCGACTTTTCCATACCGCAGATCCCCCTACGCCATTTGCGTAGCCTATCTTTTTAATGGGATCTTTCTAACGCTGGTATTTAGAGTCGTTTCTGCAGTGAGCGTTAGAGCTCTAACGACAAAATTCCAGCCGCCTGAAAATAGCAGGAGTTAAGAGCTTTCTGGCTAACGCCGGTTTATAAAGCTCTTAACTACTGTACCCTAAAGTACACTAACACCCATAAACTACCTATGTACCCCTAAACCGAGCTCCCCCCACACCGCCGCCACTCGATTAAAATTTTTAACCCCTAATCTGCCGACCGCCACCTACGTTATACTTATGTACCCCTAATCTGCTGCCCCTAACCCCGCCGACCCCTGTATTATATTTATTCACCCCTAACCTGCCCCCCACAACGTCGCCGCCAGCTACTTACAATAATTAACCCCTAATCTTCCGACCGCAAATCGCCGCCACCTACGTTATCCCTATGTACCCCTAATCTGCTGCCCCTAACACCGCCGACCCCTATATTATATTTATTAACCCCTAATCTGCCCCCCTCAACGTCGCCGACACCTGCCTACACTTATTAACCCCTAATCTGCCGAGCGGACTTGAGCGCTACTATAATAAAGTTATTAACCCCTAATCCGCCTCACTAACCCTATCATAAATAGTATTAACCCCTAATCTGCCCTCCCTAACATCGGCGACACCTACCTTCAATTATTAACCCCTAAACTTCCGATCGGAGCTCACCGCTATTCTAATAAATGGATTAACCCCTAAAGCTAAGTCTAACCCTAACACTAACACCCCCCTAAGTTAAATATAATATTTATCTAACGAAATAAATTAACTCTTATTAAATAACTTATTCCTATTTAAAGCTAAATACTTACCTGTAAAATAAATCCTAATATAGCTACAATATAAATTATAATTATATTATAGCTATTTTAGGATTAATATTTATTTTACAGGCAACTTTGTAATTATTTTAACCAGGTACAATAGCTATTAAATAGTTAATAACTATTTAATAGTTACCTAGTTAAAATAATAACAAATTTACCTGTAAAATAAATCCTAACCTAAGTTATAATTAAACCTAACACTACCCTATCAATAAAATAATTAAATAAAATACCTACAATTACCTACAATTAACCTAACACTACACTATCAATAAATAAATTAAACACAATTGCTACAAATAAATACAATTAAATAAACTAGCTAAAGTACAAAAAATAAAAAAGAACTAAGTTACAGAAAATAAAAAAATATTTACAAACATAAGAAAAATATTACAACAATTTTAAACTAATTACACCTACTCTAAGCCCCCTAATAAAATAACAAAGCCCCCCAAAATAAAAAATTCCCTACCCTATTCTAAATTAAAAAAGTTACAAGCTCTTTTACCTTACCAGCCCTGAACAGGGCCCTTTGCGGGGCATGCCCCAAGAATTTCAGCTCTTTTGCCTGTAAAAGAATAAATACAATACTCCCCCCCCCAACATTACAACCCACCACCCACATACCCCTAATCTAACCCAAACCCCCCTTAAATAAACCTAACACTAAGCCCCTGAAGATCTTCCTACCTTGTCTTCACCATCCAGGTATCACCGATCCATCCTGGCTCCAAGATCTTCATCCAACCCAAGCGGGGGTTGGCGATCCATAATCCGGTGCTCCAAAGTCTTCCTCCTATCCGGCAAGAAGAGGACATCCGGACCGGCAAACATCTTCTCCAAGCGGCATCTTCGATCTTCTTCCATCCGGGTCCATCTTGAAGCAGGCGACGCGGATCCATCCTCTTCTTCCGATGTCTCCCGACTAATGACGGTTCCTTTAAGGGACGTCATCCAAGATGGCGTCCCTCGAATTCCGATTGGCTGATAGGATTCTATCAGCCAATCGGAATTAAGGTAGGAATTTTCTGATTGGCTGATGGAATCAGCCAATCAGAATCAAGTTCAATCCGATTGGCTGATCCAATCAGCCAATCAGATTGAGCTCGCATTCTATTGGCTGTTCCGATCAGCCAATCAGAAAATTCCTACCTTAATTCCGATTGGCTAATAGAATCCTATCAGCCAATCGGAATTCGAGGGACGCCATCTTGGATGACGTCCCTTAAAGGAACCGTCATTAGTCGGGAGACATCGGAAGAAGAGGATGGATCCGCGTCGCCTGCTTCAAGATGGACCCGCTCCGCACCGGATGGAAGAAGATCGAAGATGCCGCTTGGAGAAGATGTTTGCCGGTTCGGATGTCCTCTTCTTGCCGGATAGGAGGAAGACTTTGGAGCACCGGATTATGGATCGCCAACCCCCGCTTGGGTTGGATGAAGATCTTGGAGCCAGGACGGATCGGTGATACCTGGATGGTGAAGACAAGGTAGGAAGATCTTCAGGGGCTTAGTGTTAGGTTTATTTAAGGGGGGTTTGGGTTAGATTAGGGGTATGTGGGTGGTGGGTTGTAATGTTGGGGGGGGGGTATTGTATTTATTCTTTTACAGGCAAAAGAGCTGAAATTCTTGGGGCATGCCCCGCAAAGGGCCCTGTTCAGGGCTGGTAAGGTAAAAGAGCTTGTAACTTTTTTAATTTAGAATAGGGTAGGGAATTTTTTATTTTGGGGGGCTTTGTTATTTTATTAGGGGGCTTAGAGTAGGTGTAATTAGTTTAAAATTGTTGTAATATTTTTCTTATGTTTGTAAATATTTTTTTATTTTCTGTAACTTAGTTCTTTTTTATTTTTTGTACTTTAGCTAGTTTATTTAATTGTATTTATTTGTAGCAATTGTGTTTAATTTATTTATTGATAGTGTAGTGTTAGGTTAATTGTAGGTAATTGTAGGTATTTTATTTAATTATTTTATTGATAGGGTAGTGTTAGGTTTAATTATAACTTAGGTTAGGATTTATTTTACAGGTAAATTTGTTATTATTGTAACTAGGTAACTATTAAATAGTTATTAACTATTTAATAGCTATTGTACCTGGTTAAAATAATTACAAAGTTGCCTGTAAAATAAATATTAATCCTAAAATAGCTATAATATAATTATAATTTATATTGTAGCTATATTAGGATTTATTTTACAGGTAAGTATTTAGCTTTAAATAGGAATAAGTTATTTAATAAGAGTTAATTTATTTCGTTAGATAAAAATTATATTTAAGTTAGGGGGGTGTTAGTGTTAGGGTTAGACTTAGCTTTAGGGGTTAATCCATTTATTAGAATAGCGGTGAGCTCCGATCGGAAGTTTAGGGGTTAATAATTGAAGGTAGGTGTCGCCGATGTTAGGGAGGGCAGATTAGGGGTTAATACTATTTATGATAGGGTTAGTGAGGCGGATTAGGGGTTAATAACTTTATTATAGTAGCGCTCAGGTCCGCTCGGCAGATTAGGGGTTAATAAGTGTAGGTAGGTGTCGGCGACGTTGTGGGGGGCAGATTAGGGGTTAATAAATATAACATAGGGGTCGGCGATGTTAGGGCAGCAGATTAGGGGTACATAGGGATAACGTAGGTGGCGGCGTTTTACGGAGCGGCAGATTAGGGGTTAAAAAAAATATGCAGGGGTCAGCGATAGCGGGGGCGGCAGATTAGGGGTTAATAAGTGTAAGATTAGGGGTGTTTAGACTCGGGGTACATGTTAGGGTGTTAGGTGCAGACGTAGGAAGTGTTCCCCCATAGGAAACAATGGGGCTGCGTTAGGAGCTGAACGCTGCTTTTTTGCAGGTGTTAGGTTTTTTTTCAGCTCAAACAGTCCCATTGTTTCCTATGGGAGAATCGTGCACGAGCACGTTTTTGAGGCCGGCCGCGTCCGTAAGCAACTCTGGTATCGAGAGTTGCTTTTGCGGTAAAAATGCTCTACGCTCCTTTTTTGGAGCCTAACGCAGCATTTGTTTTAACTCTCGATACCAGAGTTAAATTTATGGTGCGGCCAGAAAAAAGCCCGCGGAGCGTTAACAGCCCTTTTACCGCCGAACTCCAAATCTAGGCCTTAGTGTTTGCTGCCAGCTGCAGTCTGACCCTGTGAGAGAGCTGCATAGAAAATCCATCTTATGTAAAGTAACAGCATTCCTCTGATCTGCTGATTTAGTGTATGCTGCCAGCTGCAGTCTGACCCTGTGAGAGAGCTGCAGACTTAATCTTGTGTAAAGTAACAGCATTCCTCTGATCTGCTGATTTAGTGTATGCTGTCAGCTGCAGTCTGACCTTGTGAGAGAGCTGCAGACTCCATCTTGCGTAAAGTAACAGCATTCCTCTGATCTGCTGATTTAGTGTATGCTGCCAGCTGCAGTCTGACCTTATTAGAGAGCTGCAGACTCCATCTTGCGTAAAGTAACAGCATTCCTCTGATCTGCTGATTTAGTGTATGCTGCCAGCTGCCGTCTCACCGGTGAGAGAGCTGCAGACTCCATCTTGTGTAAAGTAACAGCATTCCTCTGATCTGCTGATTTAGTGTATGCAGCCAGCTGCAGTCTGACCCTGTGAGAGAGCTGCAGACGTCATCTTGTGTAAAGTAATAGCATTCCTCTGATCTGCTGATTTAGTGTATGCTGCCAGCTGCAGTCTGACCCTGTGAGAGAGCTGCATAGAGACTCCATCTTGTGTAAAGTAACAACATTCCTCTGATCTGCTGATTTAGTGTATGCTGCCAGCTGCAGTCTGACCATGTCAGAGAGCTGCAGACTTCATCTTGTGTAAAGTAACAGCATTCATCTGATCTGCTGATTTAGTGTATGCTGTTAGCTGCAGTCTGACCCTGTGAGAGAGCTGCAGACTCCATCTTGTGTAAAGTAACAGCATTCCTCTAATCTGCTGATTTAGTGTATGCTGCCAGCTGCAGTCTGACCTTGTGAGAGAGCTGCAGACTCCATCCTGTGTAAAGTAACAGCATTCCTCTGATCTGCTGATTTAGTGTATGCTGCCAGCTGCAGTCTGACCCTGTGAGAGAGCTGCAGACTCCATCTTGTGTAAAATAACAGCATTCCTCTGATCTGCTGATTTAGTGTATGCTGCCAGCTGCAATCTGACCCTGTGAGAAAGCTGCAGACTCCATCCTGTGTAAAGTAACAGCATTCCTCTGATCTGCTGATTTAGTGTATGCTGCCAGCTGCAGTCTGACCCTGTGAGAGAGCTTCAGATGTCATCTTGAGTAAAGTAACAGCATTCCTCTGATCTGCTGATTTAGTGTATGCTGCCAGCTGCAGTCTGACCCTGTGAGAGAACTGCAGACTCCATCCTGTGTAAAGTAACAGCATTCCTCTGATCTGCTGATTTAGTGTATGCTGCCAGCTGCAGTCTGACCCTGTGAGAGAGCTGCAGACGTCATCTTGTGTAAAGTAACAGCATTCCTCTGATCTGCTGATTTAGTGTATGCTGCCAGCTGCAGTCTGACCTTATTAGAGAGCTGCAGACTCCATCTTGTGTAAAGTAACAGCATTCCTCTGATCTGCTGATTTAGTGTATGCTGCCAGCTGTAGTCTGACCCTGTGAGAGAGCTGCAGACTTAATCTTGTGTAAAGTAACAGCATTCCTCTGATCTGCTGATTTAGTGTATGCTGCCAGCTGCCGTCTCACCCGGTGAGAGAGCTGCAGACTCCATCTTGTGTAAAGTAACAGCATTCCTCTGATCTGCTGATTTAGTGTATGCTGCCAGCTGCAGTCTGACCCTGTGAGAGAGCTGCAGACTCCATCTTGTGTAAAATAACAGCATTCCTCTGATCTGCTGATTTAGTGTATGCTGCCAGCTGCCGTCTCACCCGGTGAGAGAGCTGCAGACTCCATCTTGTGTAAAGTAACAGCATTCCTCTGATCTGCTGATTTAGTGTATGCTGCCAGGGTCAAGCTGCAGTCTGACCCTGTGAGAGAGCTGCATAGAGACTCCATCTTATGTAACGTAACAGCATTCCTCTGATCTGCTGATTTAGTGTTTGCTGCCAGCTGCAGTCTGACCCTGTGAGAGAGCTGCATAGAGACTTCATCTTGTGTAAAGTAACAGCATTCCTCTGATCTGCTCATTTAGTGTATGCTGTCAGCTGCAGTCTGACCTTGTGAGAGAGCTGCAGACTCCATCTTGTGTAAAATAACAACATTCCTATGATCTGCTGATTTAGTGTATGCTGCCAGCTGCAGTCTGACCCTGTGAGAGAGCTGCAGACAGCATCTTGTGTAAAGTAACAGCATTCCTCTGATCTGCTGATTTAGTGTATGCAGCCAGCTGCAGTCTGACCCTGTGAGAGAGCTGCATAGAGACTTCATCTTGTGTAAAGTAACAGCATTCCTCTGATCTGCTGATTTAGTGTATGCTGCCAGCTGCAGTCTGACCCTGTGAGAGAGCTGCATAGAGACTTCATCTTGTGTAAAGTAACAGCATTCCTCTGATCTGCTGATTTAGTGTATGCTGCCAGCTGCAGTCTGACTCTGTGAGAGAGCTGCATAGAGACTTCATCTTGTGTAAAGTAACAGCATTCCTCTGATCTGCTGATTTAGTGTATGCTGTCAGCTGCAGTCTGACCTTGTGAGAGAGCTGCAGACTCCATCTTGTGTAAAGTAACAACATTCCTCTGATCTGCTGATTTAGTGTATGCTGCCAGCTGCAGTCTGACCCTGTGAGAGATCTGCAGACTCCATCTTGTGTAAAGTAACAGCATTCCTCTGATCTGCTGATTTAGTGTTTGCTGCCAGCTGCAGTCTGACCCTGTGAGAGAGCTGCATAGAAAATCCATCTTATGTAAAGTAACAGCATTCCTCTGATCTGCTGATTTAGTGTATGCTGTCAGCTGCAGTCTGACCTTGTGAGAGAGCTGCAGACTCCATCTTGTGTAAAGTTACAACATTCCTCTGATCTGCTGATTTAGTGTATGCTGCCAGCTGCAGTCTGACTCTGTGAGAGAGCTGCATAGAGACTTCATCTTGTGTAAAGTAACAACATTCCTCTGATCTGCTCATTTAGTGTATGCTGCCAGCTGTAGTCTGACTCGGTGAGAGAGCTGCAGACTACATCTTGTGTAAAGTAACAACATTCCTCTGATCTGCTGATTTAGTGTATGCTGCAAGCTGCAGTCTGACCCTGTGAGAGAGCTGCAGACTCCATCTTGTGTAAAGTAACAACATTCCTCTGATCTGCTGATTTAGTGTATGCTGCCAGCTGTAGTCTGACTCAGTGAGAGAGCTGCAGACTACATCTTGTGTAAAGTAACAACATTCCTCTGATCTGCTGATTTAGTGTATGCTGCCAGCTGCAGTCTGACCCTGTGAGAGAGCTGCAGACTTCATCTTGTGTAAAGTAACAGCATTCCTCTGATCTGCTGATTTAGTGTATGCTGCCAGCTGCAGTCTGACCCTGTGAGAGAGCTACATAGAGACTCCATCTTGTGTAAAGTAACAGCATTCCTCTGATCTGCTGATTTAGTGTATGCTTCCAGCTGCACTCTGACCCTATGAAAGAGCTGCAGACTCCATCTTGTATAAAGTAACAGCATTCCTCTGATCT
The DNA here is from genome assembly GCF_027579735.1 of Bombina bombina. Taxonomy (NCBI): domain Eukaryota; kingdom Metazoa; phylum Chordata; class Amphibia; order Anura; family Bombinatoridae; genus Bombina; species Bombina bombina. The sequence continues at coordinate 410,139,046 of NC_069505.1, forward strand.
GCTGATTTAGTGTATGCTTCCAGCTGCACTCTGACCCTATGAAAGAGCTGCAGACTCCATCTTGTATAAAGTAACAGCATTCCTCTGATCTGCTGATTTAGTGTTTGCTGCCAGCTGCAGTCTGACCCTGTCAGAGAGCTGCAGACTTAATCTTGTGTAAAGTAACAGCATTCCTCTGATCTGCTGATTTAGTGTATGCTGCCAGCTGCAGTCTGTGCAGTCTGACCCTATGAGAGAGCTGCAGACTACATCTTGTGTAAAGTAACAGCATTCCTCTGATCTGCTGATTTAGTGTATGCTGCAAGCTGCAGTCTGACCCTGTGAGAGAGCTGCAGACTCCATCTTGTGTAAAGTAACAGCATTCCTCTGATCTGCTGATTTAGTGTTTGCTGCCAGCTGCAGTCTGACCCTGTGAGAGAGCTGCAGACTCCATCTTGTGTAAAGTAACAACATTCCTCTGATCTGCTGATTTAGTGTATGCTGCCAGCTGTAGTCTGACTCAGTGAGAGAGCTGCAGACTACATCTTGTGTAAAGTAACAACATTCCTCTGATCTGCTGATTTAGTGTATGCTGCCAGCTGCAGTCTGACCCTGTGAGAGAGCTGCAGACTTCATCTTGTGTAAAGTAACAGCATTCCTCTGATCTGCTGATTTAGTGTATGCTGCCAGCTGCAGTCTGACCCTGTGGAGAGCTACATAGAGACTCCATCTTGTGTAAAGTAACAGCATTTCTCTGATCTACTGATTTAGTGTATACTGCCAGCTGCAGTCTGACTCTGTGAGAGAGCTGCAGACTTCATCTTGTGTAAAGTAACAGCATTCCTCTGATCTGCTGATTTAGTGTATGCTGTCAGCTGCAGTCTGACCTTGTGAGAGAGCTGCAGACTCCATCTTGTGTAAAGTTACAACATTCCTCTGATCTGCTGATTTAGAGTATGCTGCCAGCTGCAGTGTGACCCTGTGAGAGAGCTGCAGACTCCATCCTGTGTAAAGTAACAGCATTCCTCTGATCTGCTGATTTAGTGTATGCTGCCAGCTGCAGTCTGACTCTGTGAGAGAGCTGCAGACTTCATCTTGTGTAAAGTAACAGCATTCCTCTGATCTGCTGATTTAGTGTATGCTGCCAGCTGCAGTCTGACCCTGTGAGAGAGCTGCAGACTACATCTTGTGTAAAGTAACAGCATTCCTCTGATCTGCTGATTTAGTGTATGCTGTCAGCTGCAGTCTGACCTTGTGAGAGAGCTGCAGACTCCAGCTTGTGTAAAGTAACAACATTCCTTTGATCTGCTCATTTAGTGTATGCTGCCAGCTGTAGTCTGACTCGGTGAGAGAGCTGCAGACTACATCTTGTGTAAAGTAACAACATTCCTCTGATCTGCTGATTTAGTGTATGCTGCCAGCTGTAGTCTGACTCAGTGAGAGAGCTGCAGACTACATCTTGTGTAAAGTAACAACATTCCTCTGATCTGCTGATTTAGTGTATGCTGCCAGCTGCAGTCTGACCCTGTGAGAGAGCTGCAGACTTCATCTTGTGTAAAGTAACAGCATTCCTCTGATCTGCTGATTTAGTGTATGCTGCCAGCTGCAATCTGACCCTGTGAGAGAGCTGCAGACTCCATCTTGTGTAAAGTAACAGCATTCCTCTGATCTGCTGATTTAGTGTATGCTGCCAGCTGCAGTCTGACACTGTGAGAGAGCTGCAGACTTAATCTTGTTTAAAGTAACAGCATTCATCTGATCTGCTGATTTAGTGTATGCTGCCAGCTGCAGTCTGACCCTATGAGAGAGCTGCAGACGTCATCTTGTGTAAAGTAACAGCATTACTCTGATCTGCTGATTTAGTGTATGCTGCCAGCTGCAGTCTGACCCTGTGAGAGAACTGCAGACTTCATCTTGTGTAAAGTAACAGCATTCCTCTGAACTGCTGATTTAGTGTATGCTGTCAGCTGCGGTCTGACCTTGTGAGAGAGCTGCAGACTCCATCTTGTGTAAAGTAACAACATTCCTCTGATCTGCTGATTTAGTGTATGCTTCCAGCTGCACTCTGACCCTATGAAAGAGCTGCAGACTCCATCTTGTATAAAGTAACAGCATTCCTCTGATCTGCTGATAAAGGCCTCGCTTCCATTGAGTCGTAATTCAGTTTGCGTGCACTCGCAAACCGTTAAATATGCTGTCGAAAGCAATAGAGTTTAACGACTGTTTCCAATGGCGCGTTATACCTCAATATCGGCTGCCGGACTTCGGCTGCCGAAAAGATTTCCGCGTCCCATAGAAAGTAATAGAAGCCGTTAATCGATAAATTATACCAGGTTTCCATTGAAAGCGCTAACCGTTAATACACTGTCGGAGGCTGTCGATACATTGAGAAATATTACCCCCAGCTCAACTAGGTGTAAAGGAGGAAAAAAGAGCTTTTTGAGGCCTGTTTCTCATTGAAATAGCAAATCACAAAAAAATTATGAGTGTTTCAATGTACAAATAACATTATATATGCTACATTAATTGGTCCTATGTATAGGAATATTTGCACCCATGTTGTCATAGAAATTTCAATATGTATGTGCATATAAAAATATATGCAAGCACCACAATTATGGAACGACCTCCCGC
>NC_069505.1:410482243-410657243 GCF_027579735.1 Bombina bombina
CGGGGAAACTTTGCCCCTCCTGGTAGGAATGTATATCCCATACGTCACTAGCTCATGGACTCTTGCTAATATGAAAGAAATTAATTTATCAGGTAAGTTTTTACATAAATTATGTTTTTTTGCTGCAACGTGTGAGATGTGGCTCTGGAAATGTGTGAACAGTCAGGTTCTAACTTCATTTTGATTACTGTGCAGCCTGTTTAGTTGGGCGCACTTTTTCTGGGCTGCAGGGGAGGTCCTGCATGGCACTTCATGTGACCGGGTGTGACTTCGTTATCTTCCTTTTCCTGACCGTCGGTTGCAGGAGACGAAAGCGGTTTCTCTGCGGGCCTGTCATAGTAGGTGGTGAGTGTTCCGGCCATTTTGGTGTAAAGGTACCATTTATTTTTTCTTTAGTCCATATTAAAGGCATAAGCTATGGAGGACTCTGATGCGTTAGAGGGTACTCCCTCTTTGCCAAAATCTATTGCCTGTGTTTATTGTGAGGAGGCTACAGTATATCTGCCTGCTCAACTATGTAACACATGTCTTGATAAAATAGTGATATCTAAAAGGAACAAGATGTTCAGTACCACTGAGCCGTCCACCTCTGAGGGGGTCTCCGTCCCGCGAGGTGCGTTCCCTACAATCATCTCCGATTACACATGCAGCTCCCCAGTGAACTACTAATCCTCCTGCAGGAGGGGCCCTGTGGCCACCAGATTTTGCTGAGCAGTTGCAAATGCTAAGCGCAAGCGAAAGGTTAAACATTGCTATCCTTCCCAGGGGTCATCTACTCCGTTGGATGTATCTGAGACTAGATTATCCGCTGATGCAGAGGACTCCGATACTTCAGAGGACTCTTTCTCTGGGTCGGAATCTGCGGAGGAACCAGACTTTAGGTTTAGGATGGAGCACTTATGCTTTTTATTAAAGGAGGTGTTAGCTACTCTGGAGGTTCCGGAACCGATTAAGTCTATGAGGACAGGGTGGTGCCCCAGACTTTCCCGGTTCCCGTAAAGATGGCGAATATTATAAAGAATGAATGGGAGAGACTTGGTTCATCTTGCTCCCCTTCTTCTTCGTTTAAGAAATTGTTCCCGGTTTCTGATTCTCAGCTAAAATTGTGGGGATATGTCCCTAAGGTGGATGGAGCTATCTCCACGCTCGCTAAGCGCACCACTATCCCACTCGAGGATAGTTCGTCGTTTAAGGAACCCATGGATAAGAAATTAGAGACCCTGTTTAGAAAAGATGTTTCAGCACACAGGGTTCGTATTTCAGACTGCAGCGGCGGTCGCGGTAGCCGCTACCCATTGGTGTGACTGTCAGAAATTGAGGTGGAGACTCCCCTCAATGAGATATACAGGAAAGATTTAAGGCCCTGAGGGTAGCTAATTCGTTTATCTGTGATGCAAATATGCAGATTATTTGCCTGAATGCCAAGACATTAGGCTTTTCTGTTCTGGCCTGGAGGGCCCTGTGGTTGATGTTATGGTCTGTTGACATGACGTCCAAATCTAGATTACTTTCCCTTCCATTTAAGGGAAAGGTTCTTTTCAGTCCAGGCCTGGACTCTATCATATCCACGGTCACGGGGGGCAGGGGTGCCTTTCTACCGCAGGATCAGAAGACTAAACCTAAGGGTCCTAATTTTTGTACCTTTCGTTCGGACAAGTCCCAACGACAGCAGCCTGCCGCGAAGCCCGAGCAGTCCAAGGGATCTTGGAAACCATCTCAGTCTTAGAATAAAACCAAGCAGAGCAAGAAGCCCGCCGAGACAAAATCGACATGGACTCTGATGGCTTACATCAACCATCAGGGGGGAGCGAGAAGCTCCCTAGCCATGAGGGTAGTATCTCGGATTCTGGAGTGGGCGGAGACCCACAACTGCTCCCTGTCAGCAATCCACATTCCCGGTGTGGACAACTGGGAAGCGGATTTTCTCAGCAGACAATCCTTTCATCCGGGGGAATGGTCTCTTCACCCCGAAGTGTTTGTGGAGATTTGCAACAGATGGGGGACTCCATAGATAGATCTCATGGTGTCCAGACTCAACTTCAAGCTACCCAAATAGGGTTGCGGTCCAGGGATCTCCAGGCAGAACTGATAGATGCCTTAGCAGTGCCTTGAGGATTCAACCTAGTCTACATATTTCCACCGTTACCACTTCTACCTCGAGTAGTGGCCCGCATCAAGCAGGAGCAAGCATCAACTATTCTGATTGCTCCGCCGTGTCTGCAGAGAACGTGGTTTGCAGATCTGGTGGGGATGTCATCGTCTCCTCCATGGAGGTTGCCCTGAAACAGGTATCTGCTGGTACAGGGCCCCTTTGCGCATCAAAATCTAGATTCTCTGAGGCTGACTGCATGGTGATTGAACGCTTAGTCTTAGCCAGGAGAGGGTTTTCTTAGAATGTGATACTCTTTCAAGCCAGGAAGCCGGTCACCCGACGCATCTATCATAAGGTGTGGAGGACCTACTTACTCTGGTTTGAGTCTCCTGGATTTTCCTGGCATAAGGTCAGGGTATCCAGGATACTTTCCTTCCTCCAGGACGGCTTGAAAAAGGGACTTGCCGCCAGTTCCTTAAAGGCACAGATTTCGGCTCTATCTGTGTTGTTACACAAGAAGCTCGCTGAGCTTCCTGATATACAGTCTTTTATTCAGGCTCTATCCAGGATCATGCCTGTATTTAGACATTCTGCTCCTATTTGGAGTATGAATCTGGTTCTTTGGGTTTTGCAGAGGGCTCTGTTTGAGCCTATGCATTCTCTTGACATTAAGATACTGTCTTGGAAGGTTCTTTTCTTTCATGTAATTAGCAAGAGTCCATGAGCTAGTGACGTATGGGATATACATTCCTACCAGGAGGGGCAAAGTTTCCCAAACCTCAAAATGCCTATAAATACACCCCTCACCACACCCACAAATCAGTTTTACAAACTTTGCCTCCTGTGGAGGTGGTGAAGTAAGTTTGTGCTAGATTCTACGTTGATATGCGCTCCGCAACAGGTTGGAGCCGGGTTTCCTCTCAGCGTGCAGTGAATGTCAGAGGGATGTGAAGAGAGTATTGCCTATTTGAATTCAATGATCTCCTTCTACGGGGTCTATTTCATAGGTTCTCTGTTATCGGTCGTAGAGATTCATCTCTTACCTCCCTTTTCAGATCGACGATATACTCTTATATATACACCATTACCTCTACTGATTCTCGTTTCAGTACTGGTTTGGCTTTCTACTACATGTAGATGAGTGTCCTGGGGTAAGTAAGTCTTATTTTCTGTGACACTCTAAGCTATGGTTGGGCACTTTTTTATAAAGTTCTAAATATATGTGTTTAAACATTTATTTGCCTTGATTCAGGATGTTCAACGCTCCTTATTTCAGACAGTCAGTTTCATATTTGGGATAATGCATATGAATAAATAATTTTTTCTTACCTTAAAATTTGACTCTTTTCCTGTGGGCTGTTAGGCTCGCGGGGGCTGAAATGCTTCATTTTATTGCGTCATTCTTGGCACGGACTTTCTTGGCGCAAAAATTTTCTTGTCATTTCCGGTATCATACGTGTCGCCGGAAGTTGCGTCATTTTTTTGACGTTTTTTGCGCCAAAAAATGTCGGTGTTACCGGATGTGGCGCCATTTTTGGCGCCAAAAGCATTTAGGCGCCAAATAATGTGGGCGGCTTTTTTGGCCCTAAAAAATTTGAGCGTCATTGTTGTCTCCACAATATTTAAGTCTCATTATTTATTGCTTCTGGTTGCTAGAAGCTTGTTCATTGGCATTTTTTTCCCCATTCCTGAAACTGTCATTTAAGGAATTTGATCTTTTTGCTTTATATGTTGTTTTTTCTATTACATATTGCAAGATGTCTCAGATTGACCCTGAATCAGAAGCCACTTCTGGAAAAACGCTTAACTGAGTTTCAGTTCTACCAAAGCTAAGTTCATTTATTTTAAATGTTATAAATGTTTATCTTTAGCTATGGTTTGTAATAAGTTATTATGATATACTTTTACATGCAGAATCCATTAGTGTTTATGCTTTATATATTTCCATTCTTACATCTTATGTACAAGAAATATTTAGAAGATTTATAAGAAATATTTTTCTGATTCTATTTTAAAGGCTTTGTCTGACTTCGTGCCTTCTAATAAAATTTTTAGGTCTTTTTCACTTCTTTTTTAATTATTGAAGTTTCAAATGACCAACAACATACTGATTTATCCTTCTCTGATGATGTTTTTTCTCTTTCAGAAATTTTCTTCATCAGATATTGACACTAACAAATCTACTTTTTTATTATTTTTCTATTATTAAAGTACATTTGTTCTTTGTTGAAAAGGTGTTTGATTATTTTGGATATTAAGGTAACTAGTTCTTTAAGACTAGCTGACACTATTTCTGCCTATTTATTTCTTCTGTGTTTTCAGAGGTTTTTCTTTCCAATTCCCCATTCTAGGGAATGGAATAGGCTGAGAATTTTCTTTTATTCCTTCTTCAAAGTTTTTAACTATATTCTTTGCCAGCAGTTAAATTCAATTTGGAGGGTTCTCCAATTTATTGGGACTATCTCTACTTCTACTAATTATGCTATTGTTTCTATAGCAAAATAGTATTTATTTTCCTTTAGATAGTTGTATCTTATTTATGGAAAATTATTAAGTTTCAGGTACTTTTCTTGGTCCTGTGATTTATTTGGATATTGCAATTGCTTCATTTTTTCTGTTTAATTTAAGATCAAGTATCAGATTATGATTTATTTTAGCATTGTTAAGGGACAACATTTACTAGACTAGGTGCTGTTGCATTTGTCTTGTTGTTTTGCATTTATTGATTATGCAAGTCCACTCTATTGACTGGTCCTTTAAACTGGACTATCATGCTAATAATTTCATTTGTGTCTTCATTTTATTGAATATTTTCGCAAATGAGGGTTAATCTATGTCTTTAGCTATTTTAGCTAGAAGAATTTTGTGATTTTTAAAAAAAAATTAAAAAAAAATCCATATTTCTTTTGTTCTAAGATAATCAATTATTTGTTTTATAATTGGATTCAATTCTTAACTGTTACTCTGGGCTTCAAGATTGAGTTCTAAGACTAAAACTTTAAGCTTATACTAGTTTGGTTGTTCTTATTAAGGAACGAATTCCTGAGTTCTTTCCCAAGTAACATGTTTTTAATTGGGGTTCGAAATCAGCTCCCTAATATTGCGATGTACATGCCGTATTCCAGCTTGGCTGGTAAGGGGCAGGTTAAGACTTCTTTGAAATTTATTTGGTTCTATTTTGTCCTAATTTATTTGCTTTTATTCCAGTAAGGCTAACACTTTCTTTAAGTGTGTTTCTGTCCTATATATTTTGGATACTGTTGAAGCATGGCTAGGCACCCATGGGGTTCAAGCGCTGCTCAGACCTGGAATCTTCTGGGGTATTTCTTCCAGTTCCTTTTTTAGGAACCGGGTTTGGAGTTTTATTCAAACTATTTTGCCTTTTTATGGTCATTGATAGCATTATTTGTTTTCCTTAGATACAATAAATGCATATTTTCATATTTCTGTTTTCATTCAGATTATTTTCTGAGGATGCGGAATCTCATATGATTCACTTGCTCTTCAGGACATAGTTAGAGGATCTTTTTTTCGAAAGCTCTTGATTCCTCAAACAAGGGTCACCTTTTTTAGGTTTCCAGATAGTTTGTGTCACTGTCTTTGTCTCTATCAGACAAGGGATAATTCTATTGGGTTCCGTCTGTCGGTACCTTTAGTCTCTATTATTTCCTTCAGTTGCTATATATGCACAGAAGTTTTAGGTCTTATGGCCTCAGCATTGGATTCAATTCCCTTTGCTCATTTTCACTAGAAAGAACCTTTCCAGTCTTTTATGAGTGTTGTTTCTTCTAGAACATGGTTGGAGGATCAATTTACCAAAAAGTTTGTTGATTCCTCAGACAAGGGTAACCTTTTTAGGTTTCCTGATAGATTCAGTGTCCTTGACTCTGTCTCTGACGGACAAGAGACGTCTGAAATTGGTTTCAGCTTGTCGAAACCTTCAGTCTCAATCTTTCCCTTCGGTAGCCTTATGCATGGAAATTCTAGGTCTTATGACTGCTGCATTGGACGCGGTCCCCTTTGCTCGTTTTCACATGCGACTTCTTCAGCTCTGTATGCTGAACCAGTGGTGCAGGGATTATACAAAGATATCTCAATTAATATCTTTGAAGCCGATTGTACGACACTCTCTGACGTGGTGGACAGACCACCATCGTTTAGTTCAGGGGGCTTCTTTTTGTTCTTCCAACCTGGACTGTGATTTCAACAGATGCAAGTCTGACAGGTTGGGGAGCTGTTTGGGGGTCTCTGACAGCACAAGGGGTTTGGGAATCTCAGGAGGTGAGATTACCAATCAATATTTTGGAACTCCGTGCAATTTTCAGAGCTCTTCAGTCATGGCCTCTTCTAAAGAGAGTCGTTCATTTGTTTTCAGACGGACAATGTCACAACTGTGGCATATGTCAATCATCAAGGAGGGACTCACAGTCCTCTGGCTATGAAAGAAGTATCTCGAATTCTGGTATGGGCGGAATCCAGCTCCTGTCTAATTTCTGCGGTTCATATCCCAGGTATAGACAATTGGGAAGCGGATTATCTCAGTCGCCAAACGTTACATCCGGGCGAATGGTCTCTTCACCCAGAGGTATTTCTTCAGATTGTTCAAATGTGGGGACTTCCAGAAATAGATCTGATGGCTTCTCATCTAAACAAGAAGCTTCCCAGGTATCTGTTCAGATCCAGGGATCCTCAGGCGGAGGCAGTGGATGCATTGTCACTTCCTTGGAAGTATCATCCTGCCTATATCTTTCCGCCTCTAGTTCTTCTTCCAAGAGTAATTTCCAAGATTCTAAAGGAGTGCTCGTTTGTTCTGCTGGTGGCTCCAGCATGGCCTCACAGGTTTTGGTATGCGGTTCTTGTCCGGATGGCCACTTGCCAACCGTGGACTCTTCCGTTAAGACCAGACCTTCTATCACAAGGTCCTTTTTTTCCATCAGGATCTCAAATCCTTAAATTTGAAGGTATGGAGATTGAACGCTTGATTCTCAGTCATAGAGGTTTCTCTGACTCTCTGATTAATACTATGTTACAGGCTCGTAAATCTGTATCTAGGAAGATATATTATCGAGTCTGGAAGATTTACATTTCTTGGTGTTTTTCTCATCATTTTTCTTGGCATTCTTTTAGAATTCCTAGAATTTTACAGTTTCCTCAGGATGGTTTGGATAAAAGTTTGTCTGCAAGTTCCTTGAAAGGACAAATCTCTGCTCTTTCTGTTCTTTTTCACAGAAAGATTGCTAGTCTTCCTGATATTCATTGTTTTGTGCAATCTTTGGTTCGTATAAAACCTCTTATTAAGTCAATTTCTCCTCCTTGAAGTTTGAATTTGGTTCTGGGGGCTCTTCAAGCTCCTCCGTTTGAACCTATGCAGTTGCTGGACATTAAATTACTTTCTTGGAAAGTTTTTTGTTTCTTTTGGCCATCTCTTCTGCTAGAAGAGTTTCTGATTCATCTGCTCTTTCTTGTGAGTTTCCTTTTCTGATTTTTTCATCAGGATAAGGCGGTGTTGCGAACTTCTTTTAATTTTTACCTAAGGTTGTGAATTCTAACAACATTGGTAGAGAAATTGTGGTTCCTTCATTGTGTCCTAATCCTAAGAATTCTAAGGGAAGATCGTTGCATTCTTTGGATGTAGTTAGAGCTTTGAAATATTATGTTGAAGCTACTATCAATTTCCGAAAGACTTCTAGTCTATTTGTTATCTTTTCCGGTTCTAGGAAAGGTCAGAAGGCCTCTGCCATTTCTTTGGCGTCTTGGTTAAAGTCTTTGATTCATCATGCTTATGTCGAGTCGGGTAAAACTCCGCCTCAAAGGATTACAGCTCATTCTACTAGGTCAGTTTCTACTTCCTGGGCGTTTAGGAATGAAGCTTCGGTTGATCAGATTTGCAAAGCAGCAACTTGGTCTTCTTTGCATACTTTTACTAAATTCTACCATTTTGATTCTTCTGAAGCAGTTTTTGGTAGAAAAGTACTTCAGGCAGCTGTTTCAGTTTGATTCTTCTGCTTATAATTTCAGTTTTTTTCATTTATAAGATTTAAACTTTATTTTGGGTGTGGATTATTTTCAGCGGAATTGGCTGTCTTTATTTTATCCCTCCCTCTCTAGTGACTCTTGCGTGGAAGATCCACATCTTGGGTATTCATTATCCCATACGTCACTAGCTCATGGACTCTTGCTAATTACATGAAAGAAAACATAATTTATGTAAGAACTTACCTGATAAATTCATTTCTTTCATATTAGCAAGAGTCCATGAGGCCCACCCTTTTTTGTGGTGGTTATGATTTTTTTGTATAAAGCACAATTATTCCAATTCCTTATTTTTTATGCTTTCGCACTTTTGTCTTATCACCCCACTTCTTGGCTATGCGTTAAACTGATTTGTGGGTGTGGTGAGGGGTGTATTTATAGGCATTTTGAGGTTTGGGAAACTTTGCCCCTCCTGGTAGGAATGTATATCCCATACGTCACTAGCTCATGGACTCTTGCTAATATGAAAGAAATGAATTTATCAGGTAAGTTCTTACATAAATTATGTTTTTCTACTGACTATTGCTTTGGCACGCAGAGTCTCTGAGTTGGCGGCCTTGCAATGTGAGCCTCCTTACCTGGTTTTTCATGCCGATAAGGCTGTCCTTCGCACTGGGTTGGGATTTCTCCCTAAGGTTTTGTCTGATCGCAACATTTAATCAGAAGATTGTAGTCCCTTCCTTGTGTCCTAACTCTTCTTCTTCAAAGGAACGGTTACTTCATAACTTGGATGTGGTTCGAGCTTTGAAATTTTATCTCCAGGCTACAAAGGATTTCAGACAGACTTTAGCATTGTTTGTTGTCTATTCGAGGAAGCACAGAGGGCAGAAGGCTTCTTCCACTTCCCTATCTTTTTGGTTGAGGAGCATGATTCGCTTGGCTTATAAGACAGCGGGACATAAGCCTCCTCAGAGGATTACAGCTCACTCAACTAGAGCTGTGGCTTCTTCTTTGGCCTTAAAGAATGAGGCCTCTATGAAGCAGATTTGTAAGGTGGCTACCTGGTCCTCCTTACATACTTTTTCAAAGTTTTACAAATTGGACATTTTTGCTTCCTCTGAAGCAGCTTTTGGGGGAGAGGTTTTGCAGGCTGTGGTGCCCTCAGACTAGGGTCTGTGTCTCTTTTCCTCTCCCTATTCATTCAGTGTCCTCTGGGTATTTTGTTTCTTAAAAGTAATGAATGAAGCCGTGGACTCTCCTCGTATTAAGATGGAGAACATAAATTATGCTTACCTGATAATTTTATTTCCATCTGTACGAGGAGAGTCCATGGCTTCCGTCCAGTTCTCCGTTGGGCACACCTAAATTTCTTTTGTTTTTCTTCTGGCACCATTTATACCCTGATATTTCTCCTACTTTTCCTTGTTCCCTCGGCAAAATGACTGGAGGGTGAGGGGAGGTATTTAAGCTTTTGGCTGGGGTGTCTTTGTCTCCTCCTGGTTGCCAGGTTCTGTATTTCCCACAAGTAATGAATAAAGCCGTGGTATCTCCTTGTACAGATAGAAATGAAATTTCAGTCGCGATTATAAAATATGTACCTTGGACTAGTCTAGCTTTTAATAGGTTTGCCACCGTATTGTATTTGTCTACATTTATGTTGGTTAAAAGTTGTTATAGGTTGTTCCCCTTTTTTTTCTTTTTTTTAATATTTTTCCTGCACAGTACTATTTCAAAACATTACTTGTGTACTCCGTTTTGGCTATTGCATCCCCCCTATGCAAGGAAGGGAGGGAGAGAGAACAAATCTCATTTTCATTAATAATATTGCTTAATTTTTATCTAGGATGCAAATTTGAATGCTATTATACATGTACCCCTCATCAGGGTTAAGTGAACCCACAGTATAACAGCTTCTTCAATCCAAGAGCGACCTTTAGCATAATATTACAGAGTGGAGAAAATGTAAGGACAATTGAAACTCTCTATGCTTTTTTTTTTGTTTACCAAATATGAAGGGAATATTTGAAGTAAAGCTAGTATTTTTTGCTTTTTGTATAACTGTCTCTTTTGTCCTTAATAAAAATGAATACAAATAAAATAAAAAAGGAAGACTAAACTTCATCCCAATCCATTAGAAAAGTTGTAAAAACTGCTTCACACAATTTTCTTTTGACTGCAATTCCAAGCTATGAAAAATGTTTCTAGCTTCTATTTCATTTTAAAACTTGGCATGCAAGTTGTTAACAGGTTATATTCCAAATATTAAGAAACACTTGCACTATGATTGCAGTTTTCTAAATTGTTGCTATATAAAGAACTTATTTCAAATGTTTTCCTTTGAAATAAAAAAAAAATAATAATCAGGAAATGCTTTAGATGTATAAAGGTGCAGCTAAGATAATGCTATATAATTCTACACTATGCTCAGAATTATATAGAATTATTTTGAATGTTTACTGTCCCTTTAAGGCTCTCAAACTAGCCAATTCCTTTATTTCTGATGCTACCATGCAAGTTATTAGACTGGGAGCCAAGATATCTGGCTTCGCTGTCCTAGCCCGCAGGGCGTTGTGTCTAAAATTTTGGTCAGCTGATGTTACCGCTAAGTCAAAGCGTCTGGCACTTCCTTACAAGGGTAAGACCTTGTTTGGACCTGGTCTGGCAGATATAAATTTGTGATATTACGGGTGGCAAAGGATCTTTCCTACAAGACAAGAAGAACAGACCTAAAGGACGTCAAAGTAATTTCCGTTCCTTTAGTAACTTTAAAGGAAAGTCTTCCTCTTCCAAACAGGAACAGTCCAAGTCTTCTTGGAAACCCAATCAGTCTTGGAACAAGGGGAAGCAATCAAAGAAACCTGCAGCTAAGTCTAAGTCAGCATGAAGGTTTTGCCCCTGATCCGGGATCGGATCAAGTGGGGGCAGACTTTCTCTGTTTTATCAAGCATGGATAGGAGATGTCCCAGATCCCTGGGCTATGGACATAGTATTTCAGGGTTACAAAATAGAATTTAAGACTTTCCCTCCCAGGGGCAGATTTCACCTCTCAAGATTATCTGCAGAGCAGATAAAAATAGAGGCATTCTTGAACTGTGTTCAGGACCTTTCCTCCATGGGAGTGATAGTTCCAGTAGGGAAACAGGGCCTAGGATTTTATTCAAATCTGTTTGTGGTTCCCAAAAACATGGAACTTTTCGTCCTATTCTAGACCTCAAGTGTCTCAACAAGTTTCTCAGAGTACCATTCTTCAAAATGGAAACCATTCGTTCCATTCTTCTTCTTTGATCCTAGAGGGTCAGTTCATGATGACCATAGACCTGAAGGATGCATATCTTCATGTTCCCATCCACAGGGATCATCACAAGTTCCTGAGATTCACGTTTCTAGACAAGCACTTTCAGTTTGTGGCTCTTACGTTTTTGCCTTGCTACAGCTCCCAGAATTTTCTCAAAGGTTCTGGGGGCTCTCTTGGCAGTGATAAGGTCTTGGGGAATTGCAGTGGCGCATTACCTGGATGACATATTGGTTCAGGCGCCATCTATTCAACAAGCAAACTCTCATACAGGGATCTGGTTGTCTTTTTTACGTTCTCACAGATGGAAAGTGAATCTGGAAAAGAGTTCCCTTGTTCCAGCTACAAGGGTAGTTTTCTTAGGGACCATAATAGATTCCCTATCTATGAAAATATTTCTGACAGAGGTCAGAAAATCCAAAATTCTTTCCTCTTGCCTCTCTCTGCAGTCTACTGTTCGGCCATCAGTGGCTCAATGTATGGAGGTGATGGTCGCTTCCATGGACTTCATTTCCTTTGCTCGATTCCATTTGAGAGCTCTGCAGTTATGCATGCTCAGACAATTGAACGGAGACCATTCGGATCTGTGTCAGAGGATAGATCTAGATCAGTCAACAAGAGATTCTCTTCCGTGGTGGCTTTCTCAGGAACATCTGTCTCAGGGCACATGCTTCCGGTGACCTTCCTAGGTGATCGTGACCATGGACACCAGCCTGCTAGGCTCGGGAGCAATCTGCGACTCGTTAAAGGTGTAGGGACTGTGGACTCAGGAGGAGTCTGCTCTCCCCATAAACATCTTGGAGTTGAGAGCGATTTACAATGCTCTGATGGCTTGGCCTCAGTTGTCCTTAGCCTGGTTTATCAGGTTTCAGTCGGACAACATCACCTCAATTGCTTACATCAACCACCAGGGAGGAACTCAGTTTCTTAGCCATGAAGGAGGTGGCTCTGATTATTCAGTGGGCGGAAACTCACAATTGTTTATCTACCATCCACATTCCAAGAGTGGACAACTGGGAAGGAGAGTTCTTGAGTAGACAGACATTTCATCCAGGGGAGTGGGCTCATCAGCAGGTGTTCTCCAGGTTAACTCTCAAATGGGGGGGTGCCGGAGTTGAATCTGATGGCGTCTCGGTAGAACGTCAAGCTTCCAAGGTAAGGTTCAAGGTCAAGAGGATCCGCAGGCCGCCCTGATAGATGCTCTGGGATTTCAGTCTAGCATACCAGTTTCCTCTGTTTGCTCTCCTTCCACGAGTCATTGCTCGTATCAAACAGGAGAGAGCATAAGTAAATATAATAGCTCCTGCATGGCCTCGCTGGATCTGGTATGCAGACCTAGCGAAGATGTCATCTCTTCCACCTTGGAGGTTGCCTCTGAGGAAGGACCTTCTAACTCAGGGTCCATTCCTTCATCCAAATGTTTCTCTGAAGCTGACTGCTTGGAGATTGAACACTTATTTCTCTCTAAGCGTGGTTTTTCTGAGTCGGTCATTGAGACCATGATTCAGGCTCGCAAGCCTGTTACTCTAAAGATTTACCATAAGGTATGGCGTTAAATACCTTTTATTGGTGTGAATCCAAAGGCTACTCTGGGAGTAGGGTCAGGATTCCTAGGATTTTGTCTTTTTTTCTCCAGGAAGGTCTGGAGATAGGATTGTCAGACAGTTCTCTGAAAAGTCAGATTTCTGCAATTATCTATTTTGTTACACAAGCGCCTGGCGGACGTGCCGGATCAATCTTTTTGTCAGGCCCTGGTCAGAATCAGGCCTGTATTTAAACCTGTTGCTTCTCCTTGGAGCCTTAACGTTGTTCTTAAAGTTTTGCAGCAGGCTCCGTTTGAGCCAATGCATTCCATAGCTATTAAGTTGTTATCTTGGAAGGTTTTGTTTCTTGTTGCTATCTCTTCTGCTAGGACAGTCTCAGAACTCTTGGCTTTGCAGTATGATTCACCTTACCTTATCTTTCATGCAGCTAAGGCGGTCCTGCAAACTAAGTTGTGATTTCTTCAGAAAGTGGTTTCTTCTCATAAGGAACATTTGTTGCACAACTTGGATGTTGTGCGTGCTTTAAAATTCGACCTACAGGCGACTACAGATTTTCGCCAGTCCTCTGCCCTATTTGTTTGTTTCTCTGGAAAGCGTAAAGATCAGAAGGCTACTGCTATTTCTCTTTCCCTCTGGTTGAGAAGTATAATTCATTTTGCTTACGAGACTGCTGGTCGGCATCCTCCTGAGAGAATTACAGCTCATTCAACGAGGGCTGTCTCCTCTTCTTGGGCTTTTACAAATGAATCTTCCATGAAACAGATTTGCAAGGCTGAAACTTGGTCCTCTCTGCATACTTTTTCCAAATTTGATACTTTTTCCTCGGCTGAGGCTTCTTTTGGGAGAAAGGTTTTTCAAGAGGTGGTGCCTTCTGTTTAGGTCTACCAGTTTTGTTCTCCATCCTTAGTCATCTTGTGTCCTCTAGCTTGGGTATTGGGTCCCACTAGTAATTGATGACGTTGTGGACTCTCCATATCTTAGGAAAGAAAACAAAATGTCCACGACCCCACCCTTTATTAAGACAGTTATTTTTTACTAAACCTCAGGCACCTCTACACATTTTATGTTATTCCTTTTCCATTTCCCTTTGGTCGAATGACTGGGGATTATGGGTAGGAGAGTGACACTTAACAGCTTTGCTGTGGTGCTCTTTGCCGCCTGCTGCAGGCCAGAAGTGATATTCCCACTAGTAATTGATGACGTCGTGGACTCTCCATATCCGGAAAGAATCAGGTAAGCATAAATTTTGTTCACTAATTTAGGTCATATTTAGGAGCTGAATTCTATATATATGGATTCAGAAGAAGATCAGTCTATGTCTGTGGATAAATGCTTACTATATTTAGAGGCTTAAATTGTCCTAAGCATAAGAGGAAATCTAAACAGTTGTCTGTTAGCAAGGTTTCTGAATCTAAAACTGCGCTGGTCATCCTTTCTCAGATGTCTGATGAGGAGAATACTTCTGAAGGTGAAATCTCAGACTCTGATACTATGGGAGAAAAATCTTGTAAATATGAAGAAGTTAATTTCACATTTAAGCTTGAACATCACCGTTTACTACTGAAGGAGGTTCTAGCTATTTTGGATGACTATGAACCTTCGGTGCTGTCACCACTAAAAAGTCTTATAAACTTAAAGGGACACTGAACCCAAATTTTTTTTTTCTTTAGTGATTCAGATAGAGCATGAAAATTTAAGCAACTTTCTAATTTACTCCTATTATTTTCTTCATTCTCTTGGTATCTTTATTTGAAATGCAAGAATGTACGTTTAGATGCTGGCCCATTTTTGGTGAACAACCTGGGTTGTTCTTGTTGATTGGTGGATAAATTCATCCACCAATAAAAAAGTTCTGTCCAGAGGTCTGAACCAAAAAAAGCTTAGATACCTTCTTTTTCAAATAAAGATAGCAATAGAACGAAGAAAAATTGATAATAGGAGTAAATTAGAAAGTTGCTTAAAATTGCATGTTCTATCTGAATCACAAAATAAAAAAAATTGGGTTCAGTGTCCCTTTAAAGGGACATGAAACCCAATTTTTTTTCTTTGATAATTTAGAAAAAATATGCAATTTCTCCAACATAGGTGTGTCCGGTCCACGGCGTCATCCTTACTTGTGGGATATTCTCTTCCCCAACAGGAAATGGCAAAGAGCCCAGCAAAGCTGGTCACATGATCCCTCCTAGGCTCCGCCTACCCCAGTCATTCTCTTTGCCGTTGTACAGGCAACATCTCCACGGAGATGGCTTAGAGTTTTTTAGTGTTTAACTGTAGTTTTTATTATTCAATCAAGAGTTTGTTATTTTGAAATAGTGCTGGTATGTACTATTTACTCAGAAACAGAAAAGAGATGAAGATTTCTGTTTGTATGAGGAAAATGATTTTAGCAACCGTAACTAAAATCCATGGCTGTTCCACACAGGACTGTTGAGAGCAATTAACTTCAGTTGGGGGAACAGTGTGCAGTCTCTTGCTGCTTGAGGTATGACACATTCTAACAAGACGATGTAATGCTGGAAGCTGTCATTTTCCCTATGGGATCCGGTAAGCCATGTTTATTACGATCGTAAATAAGGGCTTCACAAGGGCTTATTAAGACTGTAGACTTTTTCTGGGCTAAATCGATTCATTATTAACACATATTTAGCCTTGAGGAATCATTTTATCTGGGTATTTTGATATAATAATATCGGCAGGCACTGTATTAGACACCTTATTCCTTAGGGGCTTTCCCAAAGCATAAGCAGAGCCTCATTTTCGCGCCGGTGTGGCGCACTTGTTTTTGAGAGGCATGGCATGCAGTCGCATGTGAGAGGAGCTCTGATACTTAGAAAAGACTTTCTGAAGGCGTCATTTGGTATCGTATTCCCCTTTGGGCTTGGTTGGGTCTCAGCAAAGCAGATACCAGGGACTGTAAAGGGGTTAAAGTTTAAAACGGCTCCGGTTCCGTTATTTTAAGGGTTAAAGCTTCCAAATTTGGTGTGCAATACTTTTAAGGCTTTAAGACACTGTGGTGAAAATTTGATAAATTTTGAACAATTCCTTCATGTGTTTTTGCAATTGCAGTAATAAAGTGTGTTCAGTTTAAAATTTAAAGTGACAGTAACGGTTTTATTTTAAAACGTTTTTGTACTTGTTATCAAGTTTATGCCTGTTTAACATGTCTGAACTACCAGATAGACTGTGTTCTGAATGTGGGGAAGCCAGAATTCCTATTCATTTAAATAAATGTGATTTATGTGATAATGACAATGATGCCCAAGATGATTCCTCAAGTGAGGGGAGTAAGCATGGTACTGCATCATTCCCTCCTTCGTCTACACGAGTCTTGCCCACTCAGGAGGCCCCTAGTACATCTAGCGCGCCAATACTCCTTACTATGCAACAATTAACGGCTGTAATGGATAATTCTGTCAAAAACATTTTAGCCAAAATAAACACTTGTCAGCGTAAGCGCGGCTGCTCTGTTTTAGATACTGAAGAGCATGACGACGCTGATATTAATATCTCTGAAGGGCCCCTAACCCAGTCTGATGGGGCCAGGGAGGTTTTGTCTGAGGGAGAAATTACTGATTCAGGGAACATTTCTCAACAGGCTGAACCTGATGTGATTGCATTTAAATTTAAGTTGGAACATCTCCGCATTCTGCTTAAGGAGGTATTATCCACTCTGGATGATTGTGACAAGTTGGTCATCCCAGAGAAACTATGTAAAATGGACAAGTTCCTAGAGGTGCCGGGGCTCCCAGAAGCTTTTCCTATACCCAAGCGGGTGGCGGACATTGTTAATAAAGAATGGGAGAGGCCAGGTATTCCTTTCGTCCCTCCCCCCATATTTAAAAAATTGTTTCCTATGGTCGACCCCAGAAAGGACTTATGGCAGACAGTCCCCAAGGTCGAGGGAGCGGTTTCCACTTTAAACAAACGCACCACTATACCCATAGAGGATAGTTGTGCTTTCAAAGATCCTATGGATAAAAAATTAGAAGGTTTGCTTAAAAAGATGTTTGTGCAGCAGGGTTACCTTCTACAACCAATTTCATGCATTGTCCCTGTCGCTACAGCCGCATGTTTCTGGTTCGATGAGCTGATAAAGGCGGTCGATAGTGATTCTCCTCCTTATGAGGAGATTATGGACAGAATCAATGCTCTCAAATTGGCTAATTCTTTCACCCTCGACGCCACTTTGCAATTGGCTAGGTTAGCGGCTAAGAATTCTGGGTTTGCTATTGTGGCGCGCAGAGCGCTTTGGTTGAAATCTTGGTCGGCTGATGCGTCTTCCAAGAACAAGCTACTTAACATTCCTTTCAAGGGGAAAACGCTGTTTGGCCCTGACTTGAAAGAGATTATCTCTGATATCACTGGGGGTAAGGGCCACGCCCTTCCTCAGGATCGGCCTTTCAAGGCAAAAAATAAACCTAATTTTCGTCCCTTTCGTAGAAACGGACCAGCCCAAGGTGCTACGTCCTCTAAGCAAGAGGGTAATACTTCTCAAGCCAAGCCAGCTTGGAGACCAATGCAAGGCTGGAACAAAGGAAAGCAGGCCAAGAAACCTGCCACTGCTACCAAGACTGCATGAAATGTTGGCCCCCGATCCGGGACCGGATCTGGTGGGGGGCAGACTCTCTCTCTTCGCTCAGGCTTGGGCA
The DNA here is from genome assembly GCF_027579735.1 of Bombina bombina. Lineage (NCBI taxonomy): Eukaryota > Metazoa > Chordata > Amphibia > Anura > Bombinatoridae > Bombina > Bombina bombina. The sequence continues at coordinate 410,499,794 of NC_069505.1, forward strand.
AGAGATGTTCTGGATCCTTGGGCGCTAGAAATAGTCTCCCAAGGTTATCTTCTGGAATTCAAGGGACTTCCCCCAAGGGGGAGGTTCCACAGGTCTCAGTTGTCTTCAGACCACATAAAAAGACAGGCATTCTTACATTGTGTAGAAGACCTGTTAAAAATGGGAGTGATTCATCCTGTTCCATTAAGAGAACAAGGGATGGGGTTCTACTCCAATCTGTTCATAGTTCCCAAAAAAGAGGGAACGTTCAGACCAATCTTAGATCTCAAGATCTTAAACAAGTTTCTCAAGGTTCCATCGTTCAAGATGGAAACCATTCGAACTATTCTTCCTTCCATCCAGGAAGGTCAATTCATGACCACGGTGGATTTAAAGGATGCGTATCTACATATTCCTATCCACAAGGAACATCATCGGTTCCTAAGGTTCGCATTCCTGGACAAACATTACCAGTTCGTGGCGCTTCCTTTCGGATTAGCCACTGCTCCAAGGATTTTCACAAAGGTACTAGGGTCCCTTCTAGCTGTGCTAAGACCAAGGGGCATTGCTGTAGTACCTTACTTGGACGACATTCTGATTCAGGCGTCGTCCCTTCCTCAAGCAAAGGCTCACACGGACATCGTCCTGGCCTTTCTCAGATCTCACGGATGGAAAGTGAACGTGGAAAAGAGTTCTCTATCCCCGTCAACAAGGGTTCCCTTCTTGGGAACAATTATAGACTCCTTAGAAATGAGGATTTTTCTAACAGAGGCCAGAAAAACAAAACTTCTAGACTCTTGTCGGATACTTCATTCCGTTCCTCTTCCTTCCATAGCTCAGTGCATGGAAGTGATCGGGTTGATGGTAGCGGCAATGGACATAGTTCCTTTTGCGCGCATTCATCTAAGACCATTACAACTGTGCATGCTCAGTCAGTGGAATGGGGACTATACAGACTTGTCTCCGAAGATACAAGTAAATCAGAGGACCAGAGACTCACTCCGTTGGTGGCTGTCCCTGGACAACCTGTCACAAGGGATGACATTCCGCAGACCAGAGTGGGTCATTGTCACGACCGACGCCAGTCTGATGGGCTGGGGCGCGGTCTGGGGATCCCTGAAAGCTCAGGGTCTTTGGTCTCGGGAAGAATCTCTTCTACCGATAAATATTCTGGAACTGAGAGCGATATTCAATGCTCTCAAGGCTTGGCCTCAGCTAGCGAGGGCCAAGTTCATACGGTTTCAATCAGACAACATGACAACTGTTGCGTACATCAACCATCAGGGGGGAACAAGGAGTTCCCTAGCGATGGAAGAAGTGACCAAAATCATTCTATGGGCGGAGTCTCACTCCTGCCACCTGTCTGCTATCCACATCCCAGGAGTGGAAAATTGGGAAGCGGATTTTCTGAGTCGTCAGACATTGCATCCGGGGGAGTGGGAACTCCATCCGGAAATCTTTGCCCAAGTCACTCAGCTGTGGGGCATTCCAGACATGGATCTGATGGCCTCTCGTCAGAACTTCAAAGTTCCTTGCTACGGGTCCAGATCCAGGGATCCCAAGGCGGCTCTAGTGGATGCACTAGTAGCACCTTGGACCTTCAAACTAGCTTATGTGTTCCCGCCCTTTCCTCTCATCCCCAGGCTGGTAGCCAGGATCAATCAGGAGAGGGCGTCGGTGATCTTGATAGCTCCTGCGTGGCCACGCAGGACTTGGTATGCAGATCTGGTGAATATGTCATCGGCTCCACCTTGGAAGCTACCTTTGAGACGAGACCTTCTTGTTCAGGGTCCGTTCGAACATCCGAATCTGGTTTCACTCCAGCTGACTGCTTGGAGATTGAACGCTTGATTTTATCGAAGCGAGGGTTCTCAGATTCTGTTATCGATACTCTTATTCAGGCCAGAAAGCCTGTAACTAGAAAGATTTACCACAAAATTTGGAAAAAATATATCTGTTGGTGTGAATCTAAAGGATTCCCTTGGGACAAGGTTAAGATTCCTAGGATCCTATCCTTCCTTCAAGAAGGATTGGAAAAAGGATTATCTGCAAGTTCCCTGAAGGGACAGATTTCTGCCTTGTCGGTGTTACTTCACAAAAAACTGGCTGCTGTGCCAGATGTTCAAGCTTTTGTTCAGGCTCTGGTTAGAATTAAGCCTGTTTACAAACCTTTGACTCCTCCTTGGAGTCTCAATTTAGTTCTTTCAGTTCTTCAGGGGGTTCCGTTTGAACCCTTGCATTCCGTTGATATTAAATTATTATCTTGGAAAGTTTTGTTTTTAGTTGCAATTTCTTCTGCCAGAAGAGTTTCAGAATTATCTGCTCTGCAGTGTTCTCCTCCTTATCTGGTGTTCCATGCAGATAAGGTGGTTTTACGTACTAAACCTGGTTTTCTTCCAAAAGTTGTTTCTAACAAAAACATTAACCAGGAGATTATCGTACCTTCTCTGTGTCCGAAACCAGTTTCAAAGAAGGAACGTTTGTTGCACAATTTGGATGTTGTTCGCGCTCTAAAATTCTATTTAGATGCTACAAAGGATTTTAGACAAACATCTTCCTTGTTTGTTGTTTATTCCGGTAAAAGGAAAGGTCAAAAAGCAACTTCTACCTCTCTCTCTTTTTGGATTAAAAGCATCATCAGATTGGCTTACGAGACTGCCGGACGGCAGCCTCCCGAAAGAATCACAGCTCATTCCACTAGGGCTGTGGCTTCCACATGGGCCTTCAAGAACGAGGCTTCTGTTGATCAGATATGTAGGGCAGCGACTTGGTCTTCACTGCACACTTTTACCAAATTTTACAAGTTTGATACTTTTGCTTCTTCTGAGGCTATTTTTGGGAGAAAGGTTTTGCAAGCCGTGGTGCCTTCCATTTAGGTGACCTGATTTGCTCCCTCCCTTCATCCGTGTCCTAAAGCTTTGGTATTGGTTCCCACAAGTAAGGATGACGCCGTGGACCGGACACACCTATGTTGGAGAAAACAGAATTTATGTTTACCTGATAAATTACTTTCTCCAACGGTGTGTCCGGTCCACGGCCCGCCCTGGTTTTTTAATCAGGTCTGATAATTTATTTTCTTTAACTACAGTCACCACGGTACCATATGGTTTCTCCTATGCAAATATTCCTCCTTAACGTCGGTCGAATGACTGGGGTAGGCGGAGCCTAGGAGGGATCATGTGACCAGCTTTGCTGGGCTCTTTGCCATTTCCTGTTGGGGAAGAGAATATCCCACAAGTAAGGATGACGCCGTGGACCGGACACACCGTTGGAGAAAGTAATTTATCAGGTAAACATAAATTCTGTTTTTAAACAACTTTCTAATTTGCTTCATTATGTTTATATCCTTTGCTTAAAAGCATATCTAGATAGGCTCATTTGCTGCTGATTGGTGGCTGCACATAGATGCCTCGTGTGATTGGCTCACCTATGTGCATTGATATTTATTCAACAAAGGATATCTAAAGAATTAAACAAATTAAATAATAGAAGTAAATGAGAAAATTGTTTATAATTTAATTCTTCTGAATCATGAAAGAAAATATTTGGGTTTAATGTCCCTTTAACAGAGTTTATGATTCTCCCTCTTCTCAGGATGTTCTTCCTGTTCCAGACAAGATGTCTGAAATTATAGCTCAGGAATGGGATAAGCCAGGAGTTCCCTTTTCCCCTTCCCCTGTTTTTAAAAAGAAGTTTCCTGTTGCTGACTCCATTCGTGACTCATCCATTAAGGACTACAGTGGCAACCTGCGGCAAGTATTGCTATGGTTGCGGGAGCAGCATCTTATTGGTGAGATGCCCTGTCTGATTTGATTTTAGAGGAGACTATGATTAAGGAGATCCAGGATAGGATCAAGGCTCTTAAGTTAGCCAATACTTTTATCTGTGATGCTAACATGCAGGTAATTAGACTGGGAGCTAAGTTGTCTAGCTTCACTGTCCTAACTCATAGAGCTCTGTGGTTAAAATCTTGGTCGGCTGATGTTTCTTCAAAGGCCAAGCTTTTGTCTTTACCTTTTAAGGGTTAAACTCTGTTTGGGACTGGTCTGGCGGAAATCATTTCAGAGATTACGGGTGGAAAGGGATCTTTCCTACCTCAGGAAAAGAAGAATAGACCTAAGGGTCGACAGACTTCTAATTTTCATTACAGTTTAGTTTATGGAGGTATTTCTAGATACAACAACCTCATTCTCAGTACATGAGTTGAGATTACAAAACATGCTTATATGTTGGCATACAAGAAAGAGAGAATAAACACAAAACACAATGAAAGTTCCCCTGGTTAAACTTATCTAATCATCGTTAAGGCTAACACATTGGCAAAACCATTAATCTCTATTTTTCATACCAGGTTGAAAGGTATTCACAGTAGAATGATACCTCATTTTCTAGAATTATAGAAATAAGCTTTACTCTCTTTAAAAAAACATAGTCATCTTATAGTGTGATAATATATAAACACTTATAAGAAATGAGAGTGCAAGCATATTTTTTATAAAAAAAAAAAGAAGGGAATGGTGACAAGTTGTAACCAGTGATGTTTTACAATAAAGAGTCAGATACCCATAATTCCAAATCAATCTAGTTGATCATACCGTATTCAAGATATCGCTATCTTTACTAATGTGATGAGAGGAGGGTGATCAAAAGGATGGGAAGGAGGGCAGAAAGGGAGACAAAAAAAAATCTAATTGTATGTTCTCTCTCCCTACCCCCCCCCCCCCCCCTCCCGGCCCCGACAAGGTCCGAGGAACCCCCTACACCCGATTAGTCAGCAAAAAGTTCTGACTATTGCTCCCAGATATTTATGAACAAATCAATTTTGCCCAACCGACTGAAGACATAAGCCTCCATTTTCTTCATATACTTTCATCTATTACCCTCTGACTCGTGGGGGGTAGTGTCTGCTTCCAATCCCTAGCAATTATTAACTTGGCCACAAGAAAAAAAAAATTAGGAAGATTTTCCTCAGTAGAGTCCTTTTGCAATTTTAAAGGACATAAGTCCTCTTCTTCCAAACCAGACCAATTCAGGACCACTTGAAAATCCAGCCATCCTTGGAATAAGGGAAAGCAAAACAAAAAAAACTTCTGCTGACTCTAAATCAGCATAAAGGGTCTGACCCTGGGGGGGCAGGCTTTCTCTTTTTCGACAGGCTTGGATACGCGATGTCCCAGATCCATGGGCTGTGGACATAGTATCTCAGGGTTACAAAATAGGATTCAGGTCTTGCCCTCCAAGGGGCAGATTTCTCCTGTCAAGACTATCCTCAAACCAGGTAAAGATGGAGGCCTTCTTAAATTGCGTAGAGGACCTATCCTCCCTGGGAGTTATTGTTCCAGTCCCTCTAGAGACAAGGATTCTGTTCATATCTATTTGTGGTTCACAAAAAGGAGGGAACTTTACGTCCCATCCTAGACCTAAAGTGTCTCAACAAATTCCTCAGGGTTCCATCCTTCAAGATGGAAACTATTCGTTCCATTCTTCCATTGGTTCAGGAAGGTCAGTTCATGATGACCATAGACCTGAAGGATGCATATTTACACTTTCCCATTCACAGGGATCATCACCAGTTTCTAAGGTTTGCCTTTCTGGACAAGCATTTCCAGTTTATTGCCCTTCTGTTTGGTCTTGCCACAGCTCCCAGAATATTCAAAAATGTTCTGGGAGCCCTATTGGCAGTGATCAGATCCCAGGGAATTGCTGTGGCGCCTTATCTAGACGACATCTTAGTTCAGGCATCATCTTTTCAACTAGCAAAATCTCATACAGAGATGTCTTTTCTACGTTCCCAAAGGTGGAAAGTAAATCTGGAAAAGAGTTTTCTAGTTCCAACTACAAGAGTGTGTTCCCTAGTGACAATCATAGATTCCCTGTCTATGAAGATTTTCCTGCCGGACGTCAGAAAATCCAAACTTCTTGCTTCTTGTCGTTCAGTCAATGGAACGGAGACCATTCGGATTTATCGCAGAGGATAAATCTGGACCCACTAACAAGAGACTCTCTTCTGGCTGATTTTACAGGAACATCTGTTTTGAGGGGACTTGCTTCCTGAGACTTTCCTGGGTAATTGTGTCTATGGGCGCCAGCCTGTTAGGCTGGGGAGCTGTTTGGGGTTCTCTAAAAGCTCAGGGCCCGTGGTCTCGGGAAGAGTCTTCTCTTCCCATAAACATCTTGGAGCTGAGAGCAATCTTCAATGCCTTGACAGCTTGGCCTCAATTATTGTTAGTCCGGTTTATCAGATTCCAGTCGGACAACATCACTTCAGTGGCTTACATCAACCACCAGGGAGGAACTCTGAGTTCCTTGGCCATGAAGGAGGTGACTTGCATTCTGCAGTGGGCGGAAGCTCACTATTGTCTCCTATCTGCTATCCACATTCCAGGAGTAGACAATTGGGAGGCGGATTTTCTGAGCAGACAGACTTTTCGTCCCATGGAGTGTGCTCTCCATCCGGAAGTGTTTTCAAGGATAACCCTCAGGTGGGGGGTTCCGGAGTTGGATCTGATTGTGTCTCGCCAAGCTTCCAAATTACGGTTCGAGGTCAAGAGATCCTCAGGCCGCTCTGATAGATGCCCTGGTGGTTCCTTGAGATTTTGGTCTAGTTAACCTGTTTCCTCCGTTTTCTATCCTTCCACAAGTCATTGCTTGTATCAAGCAGGAGAAAGCATCTGTGATTCTAATAGCTCCTGTCTGACCTCGCAGGATATGGTTTGCGGATCTGGTAAAGATGTTGTCTCTTCCACCTTGGAGGTTACCTCTGAGGAAGGACCTTCTAATTCAGGTTCCATTCCTCCATCTAAATCTAGATTCTATAAAGCTGGCTGCTTGGAGATTGAACGCCTAGTCCTGTCTAAACGTGTTGTTTGGAAGCGGTCATTGATACTATGCTTCATGCTCTTAAACCAGTTACTTGCAGGATTTACCTTAAGATATGGCGTAAATACCTTTTTTGGTGTGAAGCTAAAGGTTTTTCCTGGAGTCGGGTGAGGATTCCCCGAATTTTATCGTTTCTTCAGGATGGCCTGGAGAAAGGTTAGTCAGTCAGTAGTATGATTCGTTTTGCTTATAAGACAGCTGGACAGCAGCCTCCTGAGAGAATTACAGCTCATTTCACTAGTGCTGTCTCCTCATCTTGTGCTTTCAAAAATAAAGCTTCTGTAAAACAGATTTGCATACTTTTTCCAAATTCTATAAATGTGATACTTTTGCCTCGGCTGAGGCCTCTTTTGATAGAAAGCCGGTGGCACCTTCTGTTTAGGTCCTCCTGCCTTGTTCTCCCTCCCTGTTCATTCTGTGTCCTCTAGCTTGGGTATTGGTTCCCACTAGTAATTGGAATGACGTTGTGGACTCTCCATGCCATGGGAAAGAGAAATTTATCAGCTTTGCATAAATGTTGTTTTTTCTTTCAGGGGATGGAGAGTCCATGACCCCGCCCTCTTTTTAAATTATAATTTGGCAGGGTTTTTGTTAGTAATCCTCTGGCACCTCTATACCCTTGTGTTTCTTCTTTTTCCATTTTCCTTCGGCTGAATGACTGGGGATTATGGGTAAGGGAAGTTATCAGCTTTACTGGGGTTCTCTTTGCCTCCTCCTGCTGGCCAGGAGTTGAATATCCCACTAGTAATTGGAATGATGTTGTGGACTCTCCAATCCCTGAAAGAAATACATTTATCAGGTAAGCATACATTTTGTTTTTTGCACAGTACCATGTTCCGTGGTTAATTGGAGTGAGGGAGCTGGTGCCGTGCAACTGACCAACTAATCGCAGACCACCTAATCAATATTGAGATTTTTATAATCAATCTTACGATTTAGTTGTTTCAGCCCTAGTTGTTGGAAACAAATGTTTTTGCTTTATTTTATCATCTGTTAATGCCAATTAGAGTTAAATTACAGGAAAAGGGAGTCAAATAAATAAGATTAATGTAAAGTTGTTGTTTTTTTACTACATTAATTTAATATTTTATAATAATTTTAATATTAGTCTGGGTTTTATGTACCTTTTATCAAATTCCTTTCTGTTATGATGTTACCAGTGAGCTATATGGCGTTACTGAATTGTTCTCATGGACACTAAGGGGTCAGTTCTATTTTTACACATCTTGTACAGAAGTTGAAATAACAAATACTCATATATTTACAATAGATATTTTTGTCCTTTCTATGATTTTTTTTTTTACATGAAATAGAATGTGTTTTGTGGGCCAAGTTAGGGAATGGTCGCGTGTTTCTTTTTTATCTAGAATTCATATCCGCTTTTCATGCATTTATAAGCAGGGCAGCAAAGCACTGATGTGTGCCACTACACAAGAACAGTTTGTTTTTTGCCACAATTTGTTACACTCAGCTGCATCTTGTTTTGAAGAATCTCTCATACTTTAAGGGACGGTAAAGTCAAATTTGAAAAGCACTTAAATGCATTTCACTTTTGTGAAGAAACATATTCCCAATAAACCTATATATATATATATAATTTTTTTTTATATATATATGTATACTCTGTGGACAGGCATTGTGTTTGAATGAGAGTACACAAGGCAATATGTACATATGCTTTTTGCACAGTAAACCTGTGTCAGGGTGCCAGGAATCGGACAGAGACAAGAATTGCAAAAATAATCACACCTTTATTATTAGCAAAAATAATAAAAAGTCCACAAAACAAATAATAAGCCAGGAATAAAAACCAGAGCTGGTAGTCAGACGAGCCGAGTCAGGAGCCAAAGCAAGTAGTCAGATGAGCCGGAATCAGGAACAAGGAGAACAGCAGAGTCAGGAACAAGCCAGGGATCAGGAACCAGGAGGGACGTCCGACAGCCAGGTAATACACAGGAGCTCTCACAAACAGGTCTGAGACAACGCAAGGGCAAAGCATAATGAACAGAGGCCCTTTAAATAATAAGTGATGACATCACAATTATGAGACTGCATCCTGTCAGCAAGAGAGGTGAGTAAAATGGCTGCCAGCTGCACATGGCAAACAAAACAGGGGGAAAAACCCTGACAAGCTGTTGCTAAAGTAGGCATAATACGTGGCCCCTGGACATACGAGAGTCAATAATGCTGCAGACCTCATACTCCTCATGGTTGTCAACAAAGATAGGACGGGGACGATGCAACAGTGGTAAACCGATTACAAACCAATGGTTTCAAGAGGGAGACATAAAAAACATTGGAGATGCGCATTGCAGGAGGAAGGTCAAGAGTGTAGGCCACAGGATTGACCCGTCTGAGTATTCGAAAAGGACCAACATAACGGGTAGCCAGTTTATTGGAAGGCACACGAAGGTTCAAATTGCGGGAGGACAGCCAAACTCTCTCACCAACCTGGTAGGAAGGCGCAGGCAGACGCCTACGATCGTCCTGGAACTTTTGGCGCTGCATAGATTGATGAAGGCAATCCTGAATCTGCACCCACGTGGAACGGAGTTGCCGGAGATGCTCCTCCAAAGCCGGAATACCCTGAAACATGAATGAATCGGGCAACAAGGATGGTTGAAACCCATAATTCGCCATGAACGGGGATAACTTGGAGGAAGCATTAATAGCACTTTTACGAGCAAACTCTGCCCAAGGTAACAGTTCAGACCAATTATTGTGGTGATTTGAGACATAGCAACGGAGGAACTGTTCCAGAGCTTGATTAGACCGTTCCGCAGCCCCATTGGATTGAGGGTGATATGCAGAGGAGAAGGAAAGCTGGATCCCCATTTGAGCACAAAAGGAACGCCAAAATCTGGAGACAAACTGGCTACCCCGGTCTGACACTATCTCCTTGGGTAACCCATGTAAATGGAAGACCACCCGGGCAAAAATTGAAGCAAGCTATTGAGCGGTAGGCAGCTTCATCAAGGGAATGCAATGTGACATTTTAGAAAAACGGTGAACCACCATAAGGATAACAGTATTGCCATTGGAAACAGGGAGCTCGACAATGAAGTCCATGGAAAGATGTGTCCAAGGACGCTCACCATTAGCAATAGGTTGAAGAAGACCCACAGGAAGATGTTGAGGAGTCTTATTCTGTGCACAAACTGAGCAGGAGGCAACATACGCAGCAACATCAGAACGAAGACCTGGCCACCAGAATTGTCGAGTGACAGACCAAATCATTTGGTTCTTGTCTGGTTGACCTGCGACTTTAGGATAGTGGTAAGTAGGGATGCACCGAAATTTCGGCCGCAGAAAGTTTCGGCCGAAAATTGCATTTTTGGCTATTTTGGTTTTCGTTTTTTTTGCCTGTTATTTTCGGTAAAATTATTGTGTAACATGTTTCAAATTTGATGCTAGCCTAGAGCTGCTGTTTAAGTTTATTACTTGACTTTACTGTTCTGCATATAATGAGTTTTCTAGGACTATACTTTATTTGGATAATTAGTAAAAAAAAAACCTGTTAAATATGTTTCTGTTACATAGAACTAAATGAAGAATAATAGAGTATATTGATATTTATAATTGTTTTAAGTAGGGATGCACCAAAATTTTGGTCGCAGAAACATTTTGGCCGAAAATGGCATTGTTTGCCTGTTTTGTTTTTTTTTTTCTTAAAATTATTGTGTAACATGTTATTGTTTTAAGATATTTTTGGCCAATTTTAGTGTTACTTTCAATAAAAGTGTGAGATTTTTTTATTGGCTCTAATTATGCAAAAAAAAAAAAAATTAAAAAAAATTAATTTGAAAAAATACATTTTCGGCATCAGTTTCGGTTTTCGGCCAAGTGCATCCCGGATTTTCGGATTCGGTTTCGGTCCAGAATTTCCATTTCGGTGCATCACTAGTGGTAAGTGTGCAAAAGTTTAGTTTGAAGATTCTCAGGAACAAAACACTTACCACTAGGTTTCTCAGGAGGTGCATTGGTTTGTGCAGCCAGGATCTCCTCCCCCAAGGGAGAAGTCAAATTAGTACGTATGGTAGCCAAAATATGGTCAGGAGGTATAACTGGAGTAGGTACAGACTCCTCCTTAGACAGAGGCGAAAATTGTCGATAGAGGGCATCAGCCCTAACATTCTTACTACCAGGCAGGTAGGAGACCACATAATTAAACCCGAGACAAAAATAGCGCCCATCTGGCCTTTCAGGGCGACAAACGTTTTACTTCAGATAGATAAGTTAAATTCTTGTGGTCAATAAGAATGAGCACAGGCACGCTAGTACCCTCGAGAAGATGTCTCCATTCCTTGAGTGCCAAAATTATTGCCAGTAATTCTGTGTCACCAATTTCATAATTGCACTATGCTGGAGACAATTTCTTAGAAAAGAAACCACACAGATGCAAGGAACCGTCAGGCGTAGGACGTTGAGACAAGAGGGCACCTACTCCAGTCTCAGATGCATCAACCTCAAGAACGAAAGGCAGGACAGGGTTAGGATGAGCCAGAACTGGAGCGGCAGCAAAGGCAGTTTTAAGACTATCAAAGGCCTTAATGGCAGTAGGTGACCAATGGAGTGGATCGTTCTCTTTACGGGTAATGTCTGTGATAAGTTTGACCAAGGAAGAAAAGTTTTTAATAAACTTTCTATAGTAATTGGCGAACCCCAAAAAACGTTGAATAGACCAAAGACCAACTGGGTGAGGCCACTGCAGAACTGCAGATAACTTGTCAGGATCCATGGAGAACCCTGCAACAGAGATAACATAACCTAGGAAGGTTACTTGAGTCTGATGGAACTCCCATTTCTCGAGTTTACAAAACAGGCCGTTCTCGCGTAGTCTCTGAAGAACCCGAGTAACATCAGAACGATGAGCCTCAAGTGTGGATGAGTGTATGAGGATGTCGTCTAAGTACACCACAACACACTGTTGCAACATATCTCGTAGGACATCATTAATAAATTCCTGGAAAACAGCAGGAGCATTACATAGGCCAAAGGGCATTACAAGATACTCATAAAGCTCGCTCCTGGTGTTAAATGCTGTTTTCCATTCGTGACCCTCCTTGATCCTAACGAGATTGTACGCTCCTCTCAAATCAAGTTTAGTAAAGACCGTAGCTCCCTTGAGGCGGTCAAAGAGTTCCATAATGAGCGGAATAGGGTAAGCATTCTTAATGGTAAGATGATTAAGACCCCTATAATCGATGCATGATCTTAACTCGCCACCGTTTTTCTTCACAAAGAAGAAGCCAGCCCCTACAGGAGAGCAGGATTTGCGGCTGATCCCCCGCAACAGAGCATGGGCAACATACTCCTCCATAGCACAATTCTCCGCAACAGACAGAGGGTAAACCCGGCCCGAGGAGGAATGGCTCCGGGTTGCAGGTCTATGGCACAATCGTAAGACCGGTGAGGAGGCAACGTACCGGCACGCACCTTGTCAAAAAGTCTAGGAACTCTCGGTACTCCTCTGGCAATTGAGATACCGAAGAAGTGCACAAGACTTTAACTGGTTTCCGAAGACAAATGGAAATACATTGCAGAGACCACCACAAAATTTCGGACCTGCGCCAGTCGAGACTGGGATTGTGCTTTTGGAGTCAGGGATAACCCAGAACAACCGGAAAATGCGGAGAGCTTATCACCTGGAACTGGAGGGTTTCAAAATGGAGAGCCTCAACAGCCATGGATAACGGAGCAGTTTCGTGAGTAACGAGTGTGGGCTGAAGGGGCCTGCCATCAATGGCCTCAATAGCAAGCAGAATGGACCGAGGCAAAACAGGAATGGAGTGCTTTGATACAAAAGCACTGTCAATGAAATAGCCCGCAGCACCGGAGTCAACAAAAGCCTGCGTGACTATGGAGGAGTTCACCCAGGAAAGGGCAACCGTGACCAAAGGTTTCTCCTTTAGCGATTCTGGGGATGAGGATAAACCACCCAAGGTCTGCCCCCGACAGGACCTTAGGTGTGAGCATTTCCTAGCCGTGTAGGACAAGACTTCAAAAGGTGGCCCTGTACCCCACAATAGAGGCAGAGCCCCTCCCTCCTCTTTAAGGCCCTCTCCGCAGCAGAGACGTGTGAATCCCAACTGCATCGGCTCAGCAGTACCTGGTTACCCGGGACCAGGAGGCATGGGAGGAGAGGGAGGCATGGGTGGGAACAAACACGTAAGAGACAATGGAATAGGAGGCTTCCGCAAGCGCTCCTTGAAAGAGGGCCTCTCTCTGAGTCTGATGTCAATTAAGATAAAAAAAGACACCAATGCCTCGAGATCCTCTGGTAAATCTCTGGCAGCAACTTTGTCTTTAATCGCATCAGAGAGCCCATGAAAGAAGGCAGCAACAAGGGCTTCATTGTTCCAACCTACCTCTGCGACAAGCGTACGGAACTCAATGGCATACTGAGCAACAGATCTTGTACCTTGCTGAATGGACATGAGTCGTTTAGCAGCAGAGGAGGAGCGAGCCGGAACATCAAACACCCTTTGAAAGGAGGCCACAAATTCAGGGTAATTTAAAATCACAGGTTTATTAGTCTCCCACAAGGTATTAGCCCAGGCAAGAGCTGTGTCAGAGAGTAACGAGATGAGAAATCCCACTTTAGCTCTGTCAGGGAAACGCCTGAGGTAACATCTCAAAGTAAATGCCCACCTGGTTCAAAAACCCTCTGCACTGATCAGGATCGCCTCCATATCGCTGAGGTAGAGGTGCAGAACCGGACATGCACCTGGTAGGTCTAGGTGCAGCAGCGGAAACAGGAGCAGCCATAACTTGCGGGACACTTTGGTCCAAATGTGCAGTGCGAGTCAGCAGGGTTTTGCAGAGCTAGTGCAAATTGATCCAAGAGGTGATCCTGTTCTTCCATCCTGGAAATTTCGCAGGTAAAGGTGGATTATTAGCACCATCAGGATTCATGGCCCTTGCGTAATGTCAGGGTGCCAGGAATCAGACTGAGACGAGAAGTGCAAAAATAATCACACCTTTATTAATAGCAAAAAATAATAAAAAGTCCACAAATCAAATAACAAGCCAGGAATCAAAACCAGAGCTGGTAGTCAGACGAGCCGAGTCAGGAGCCAATGCAAGTTGTCAGACAAGCCGGAATCAGGAACAAGGAGAACAGCAGAGTCAAGAACAAGTCAGGGATTAGGAACCAGGAGGGACGTCCGACAGCCAGGTAATACACAAGAGCTCTCACAAACAGGTCTGAGACAACGCAAGGAACAGAGGCCCTTTAAATAATAAGTGATGACATCACAATTCTGAGACTGCATCCTGTCTCACACTGATGATGAACACCAGTCTGGCCATAAAAGGAAGTGCAGGAAATGAGCAGCATCACACAGTATGCACCAAAGTCAGCAAGAGAGGTGAGTAAAATGGCTGCAGCAGCACATGGCAAACAAAAGAAAGGAAAAAACCCTGACAAGCTGTTGCTAAAGTAGGCATAGCTTTTATTAGAATCCTTTTTTACCCATACATATATAGTACAACAAGGCTTCTCTTCAGAATGAAAAATAATTGTGTACAATTTGTTTTGGGTTTTATGCCCCATTAAAATAGGTGCTCAGTTAATCTGAGGGCAATGTGACGTCTAGAATCTGGGCCTCCCTCAGTACGTATATCTATTTTTACATGATTCCCCAGTTTTTCGATACTCAAACACAGCTTGAAATGTCACAAATATTAACAATTAAACAAAACCTAAACATCCATATATTTTTTTTTATTTTAATACTTTTACAGTATTGTTTGATCATAGTATAGTGGTATCAAAAGTATTGTGGGTCCACTCCATTTGTAGTTAAGCTTAGATTAAAAGGACACAAAGCTATAATAAGACATTGTGCTCTGTGGTATTAAAGGGATAGAGCAGACAATATTAAACAACTTTCTTATTTACTTCTATTATCATTTTTTCTTTGTATCATTTGTTGAAAAGCAGGGACGTATGCTTAGGAGCTGTCCCATTTCTGGAGCACTATATGGCAGCCATTTTGCAAGAATGTTATCCATTTACAAGAGCACTAGAGGGCAGCACTCTATCCTGCCATGTAGTTCTTTAGATGCCTACCTAGGTACAAAGAATATCATGGGAATGAAGCAAATTTCATCATGGTATGTTCTGTCTGAATAACAAAAGAAATTGTTTGGGTTTCATATCCCTTTAAACAAGTGCAGGCACAGTGTGTACAAACCAATCAGTGTCTGTACCCTCTGAGATCACATTCAGAAGCGTTGCAAAACAAACGGTTTTAGAGACAAATCAAAATAGGAAACACTTTTTATTTATTTTTAAAAAACAGACGACATGTATATCTGTGTATCTAGCTAGCTATAAAATATGTACATACATACGCCAGACAATATCATATTAAAAATTGCAATAAAGTATATGTGCCCAGCCACAAAATCAAATTAATATACAAATTGTCCCAGTATATATTACAAAATGGTAAGTTATTAAATGTGCCCATCTCAACAAGTAATATCTTGTACATCTCTCTCCAGCCTCCTGATTTTCTTTCCACTCGATCTTCTCTATATCTCCCTTCCTCTTCTTTCTCTCTCTGTCCCTCCCTCCCTGATGCACTTCTCTTCCCTCGCTTCCTCTTTTCTCTCTATCCTTCTCTCGCTTCCTCTTTTCTCTCTATCCTTCCCTTGCTTCCTCTTTTCTCTCTATCCTTCTCGCTTCCTCTTTTCTCTCTATCCTCTCGCTTCCTCTTTTCTCTCTATCCTTCTCTCACTTCCTCTTTTCTCTCTATCCTTCCCTCGCTTCCTCTTTTCTCTCTATCCTTCTCACTTCCTCTTTTCTCTCTATACTTCCCTTGCTTCCTCTTTTCTCTCTATCCTTCTCTCGCTTCCTCTTTTCTCTCTATCCTTCCCTTGCTTCCTCTTTTCTCTCTATCCTTCTTGCTTCCTCTTTTCTCTCTATCCTTCTCGCTTCCTCTTTTCTCTCTATCCTCTCGCTTCCTCTTTTCTCTCTATCCTTCTCTCACTTCCTCTTTTCTCTCTATCCTTCCCTCGCTTCCTCTTTTCTCTCTATCCTTCTCACTTCCTCTTTTCTCTCTATACTTCCCTTGCTTCCTCTTTTCTCTCTATCCTTCTCGCTTCCTCTTTTCTCTCTATCCTCTCGCTTCCTCTTTTCTCTCTATCCTCTCGCTTCCTCTTTTCTCTCTATCCTTCCCTCGCTTCCTCTTTTCTCTCTATCCTTCTCGCTTCCTCTTTTCTCTCTATCCTTCCCTCGCTTCCTCTTTTCTCTCTATCCTTCTCGCTTCCTCTTTCTCTCTATCCTCTCGCTTCCTCTTTTCTCTCTATACTTCCCTCGCTTCCTCTTTTCTCTCTATCCTCTCGCTTCCTCTTTTCTCTCTATACTTCCCTCACTTCCTCTTTTCTCTCTATCCTTCCCTCGCTTCCTCTTCTCTCTATCCTTCTCTCGCTTCCTCTTTTCTCTCTATCCTTCTCTCGCTTCCTCTTTTCTCTCTCTCCTTCTCTTGGTTCCTCTTTTCTCTCTCTCCTTCTCTCGGTTCCTCTTTTCTCTCTCTCCTTCTCTCGCTTCCTCTTTTCTCTCTATACTTCCCTTGCTTCCTCTTTTCTCTCTATAGTTCCCTCACTTCCTCTTTTCTCTCTATACTTCCCTCACTTCCTCTTTTCTCTCTATCCTTCCCTCGCTTCCTCTTCTCTCTATCCTTCTCTCGCTTCCTCTTCTCTCTGTCCTTCTCTCGCTTCCTCTTTTCTCTCTATCCTTCTCTCACTTCCTCTTTTCTCTCTCTCCTCTTGCTTCCTCTTTTCTCTCTGTCCTTCTCTCGCTTCCTCTTTTCTCTCTGTCCTTCTCTCGCTTCCTCTTTTCTCTCTGTCCTTCTCTCGCTTCCTCTTTTCTCTCTGTCCTTCTCTCGCTTCCTCTTTTCTCTCTATCCTTCTCTCGCTTCCTCTTTTCTCTCTATCCTTCTCTCGCTTCCTCTTTTCTCTCTATCCTTCTCTCGCTTCCTCTTTTCTCTCTGTCCTTCTCTCGCTTCCTCTTTTCTCTCTATCCTCTCGCTTCCTCTTTTCTCTCTATCCTTCTCTCGCTTCCTCTTTTCTCTCTGTCCTTCTCTCGCTTCCTCTTTTCTCTCTATCCTTCTCTCGCTTCCTCTTTTCTCTCTATCCTTCTCTCGCTTCCTCTTTTCTCTCTATCCTTCTCTCGCTTCCTCTTTTCTCTCTGTCCTTCCCTCGCTTCCTCTTTTCTCTCTATCCTTCCCTCGCTTCCTCTTTTCTCTCTATCCTTCCCTCGCTTCCTCTTTTCTCTCTATCCTTCTCTCGCTTCCTCTTTTCTCTCTATCCTTCCCTCTCTTCCTCTTTTCTCTCTATCCTTCCCTCGCTTCCTTTTTTCTCTATCCTTCCCTCGCTTCCTTTCTTCTCTCTATCCTTCCCTCGCTTCCTCTCTTCTCTCTATCCTTCTCTCGCTTCCTCTTTTCTCTCTATCCTTCCCTCGCTTCCTCTTTTCTCTCTATCCTTCCCTCGCTTCCTCTTTTCTCTCTATCCTTCCCTCTCTTCCTCTTTTCTCTCTATCTTTCCCTCGCTTCCTTTTTTCTCTCTATCCTTCCCTCGCTTCCTTTCTTCTCTCTATCCTTCCCTCGCTTCCTCTCTTCTCTCTATCCTTCCCTCGCTTCCTCTTTTCTCTCTATCCTTCCCTCGCTTCCTCTTTTCTCTCTATCCTTCCCTCGCTTCCTCTTTTCTCTCTATCCTTCTCTCGCTTCCTCTTTTCTCTCTATCCTTCTCTCGCTTCCTCTTTTCTCTCTATCCTTCCCTCGCTTCCTCTTTTCTCTCTATCCTTCCCTCGCTTCCTCTTTTCTCTCTATCCTTCTCTCGCTTCCTCTTTTCTCTCTATCCTTCCCTCGCTTCCTCTTTTCTCTCTATCCTTCTCTCGCTTCCTCTTTTCTCTCTATCCTTCTCTCGCTTCCTCTTTTCTCTCTATCCTTCCCTCGCTTCCTCTTTTCTCTCTATCCTTCCCTCGCTTCCTCTTTTCTCTCTATCCTCTCGCTTCCTCTTTTCTCTCTATCCTTCTCTCGCTTCCTCTTTTCTCTATATCCTTCCCTCTCTTCCTCATTTCTCTCTATCCTTCTCGCTTCCTCTTTTCTCTCTATCCTTCTCCCTCCCAGTTCTGTCTTGTTTATCTACTCTCTCTCTCTCTCTCTTTCTTTCTTTCTTTCTTTCTTTCTTTCTCTTTTCCCCCTCTCTCCTCTCTCTCACACAGCAGGGATTACTCTCTCTCACACAGCAGGGATTACTCTCTCTCTCTCTCTCTCTCTCTCTCCTCTCTCACACAGCAGGGATTACTCTTTCTCTATCTCTCTCTCTCTTCTCTCTCTCTCCTCTCTCTCTCTTCTCTCCTCTCTCTCTCACTCACAGCAGGGATTTCTCTCTTTTCTCTCCTCTCTCTCTTTTCTCTCTCTCTCTTTTCGCTCACTCTCTTTTCGCTCTCTCTCTTTTCGCTCTCTCTCTTTTCTCTCTCCTCTCTCTCCTCTCTTTCTCTCTCACACAGCAGGGATTATCTAGTAGGGGTGGTAATACATTTGCTGAAGCATTTATTGTGCTTTGGAACTGGAAATGACAGCACTGTGTTTTGCTGTTCCATGCAGTATCATCTTGATAACCAAGGGTGCAGTTTAATTCCCAATTGACAACTTCATATGTGTGAGTTCATCTTAAACACGTATGAGCATGTCTGGCATTTAGCCCCCAAGCTCAGCAGCACATTAGCTTTGGCAATCAGAGTTAAAGGGACATAAAACCTAATTTGTTTTCAATTTCTTGACTCGGAGCATACAATTTTAAACAACTTTCCAATTTATATTTATTATAAATTTTGCTTCATTCTCTTGGTATCCTTTTATTGAAGGAGCAGCAATGCAGTACTGGGAGCTAGCTGAACACATTGATAAGTCAACAATAAGCAATAAGTTTAAAACTGTATGCTCTGTCTGAATGGTGAAAGTAAATGTTTGGTTTTCATGTCCCTTTAAAAATAAATTTGGATATTATTTTGTTTTCGTAAGTGTTTATATTCCCACTAGCTTTTAATTAGCAACAAGGGCCTCTCTTTGTTTAGATTCAAATACAGTTGCCCTGATAATATTTGTGCTCCCATTATAAAGTGTTTTAGAGAAATAACCACAAGTGTACTCCCCTCTAGTGCCCTTTTACTGACAGAGTACAGTTGAGTTTCTGGGATGTGCCTGGTTTATATTCTATCACTGTTCTTCCTCTAACTACCTTCCCTACTGTCTATGCTCAGGGGGTGAAGGCGTTGGTTCTGGCTCTGCACCAGGAGTGGCTGTGCGTACGGCGCTCAGCACAACTCCCCCTGACCTCAACACATGACAAAGCCATACAGTTCCTGCGAGACACAGTCCTGCTGCTCCACAGCCTCTCCCAGAAAGACAAAAACTTCAGTGAGCACTGCCTGGAGGTTCTTCACCAATACGACCAAGCCATGCCGGGGGTCCGGGCTGTCTTCAAGAAGTTCCACGTGCTGAAGGAAAATGAAGGTCAGCACCTGTTGCTAAACCAAGTTGTCTATTCCATTTCAATTTAGCTTCTTTTTAAAAATCTTTAGGGCATACTCGGTATTTAAGATCCATCTTACATGTAATGTATCCCTTATTTACATGAATATATATATATGTGTGTGTGTGTGTACCTACATAGGTAAATAATACCGTATTGTTCCGAGTATAGGCCGCACTTTTTTCCCCTGATGCAAGTCTTTAAATCAGGGATGCGGCCGATACTCGGGATGTTGCTGTGAGTGATCTGGGCGGGGTTAAGCGGGCTTCCTGGAGATTCTGTCAGCTACAGCTGACAACCTAAGCTCCCGCACACCACACTCCCTGATAGGATGGGCACTAGGGACGATCCCCTACTCAAAGTTGTATTCTTAATTGGCCACCGCACCGTGCCACAGAAGCAGGGTATCATGTTTTTTTTAAAGAGAGTGAAAAGTGCAAAAAGAAAACACCAACGTGTTATGTACAAGCAATAGTGAAATAATAAAATCATCTGTGTGTATCCTCTTCAAAGGGTTAAAGGGACATTGTACACTAGATTTTTCTTTGCATAAATGTTTTGTAGTAGAGATATTTATTTTTATATATATATATATATATATATATATATGTGTGTGTATATATACATATATATACACATCCCATCTTTTTGTAACAATGTATATTTTTGTTTTCTTTCATGTAATTAGCAAGAGTCCATGAGCTAGTGACGTATGGGATATACATTCCTACCAGAAGGGGCAAAGTTTCCCAAACCTCAAAATGCCTATAAATACACCCCTCACCACACCCACAAATCAGTTTTACAAACTTTGCCTCCCATGGAGGTGGTGAAGTAAGTTTTTACTAAATTCTACCATTTTGATGTGTTTTCTTCTTCTGAAGCAGTTTTTGGTAGAAAAGTACTTCAGGCAGCTGTTTCAGTTTGATTCTTCTGCTTATAATTTCAGTTTTTTTCATTATAAGATTAAAACTTTATTTTGGAGTGTGGATTATTTTTCAGCGGAATTGGCTGTCTTTATTTTATCCCTCCCTCTCTAGTGACTCTTGCGTGGAAGTTCCACATCTTGGGTATTTATTATCCCATACGTCACTAGCTCATGGACTCTTGCTAATTACATGAAAGAAAACATAATTTATGTAAGAACTTACCTGATAAATTCATTTCTTTCATATTAGCAAGAGTCCATGAGGCCCAACCTTTTTTGTGGTGGTTATGATTTTTTTGTATAAAGCACAATTATTCCAATTCCTTATTTTTTATGCTTTCGCACTTTTTTCTTATCACCCCACTTCTTGGCTATTCGTTAAACTGATTTGTGGGTGTGGTGAGGGGTGTATTTATAGGCATTTTGAGGTTTGGGAAACTTTGCCCCTCCTGGTAGGATTGTATATCCCATACGTCACTAGCTCATGGACTCTTGCTAATATGAAAGAAATGAATTTATCAGGTAAGTTCTTACATAAATTATGTTTTCTTCTGTTATGTGTGATCAGTCCACGGGTCATCATTACTTCTGGGATATAACTCCTCCCCAACAGGAAATGCAAGAGGATTCACCCAGCAGAGCTGCATATAGCTCCTCCCCTCTACGTCACTCCCAGTCATTCTCTTGCACCCAACGACTAGATAGGATGTGTGAGAGGACTATGGTGATTATATTTAGTTTTTATAACTTCAATCAAAAGTTTGTTATTTTACAATAGCACCGGAGCGTGTTATTGCCTCTCTGGCAGAGTTTGAAGAAGAATCTACCAGAGTTTTTTACTATGATTTTAACCGGAGTAGTTAAGATCATATTGCTGTTTCTCGGCCATCTGAGGGAGGTAAAAGCTTCAGATCAGGGGACAGCGGGCAGATGAATCTGCATTGAGGTATGTAGCAGTTTTTATTTTCTGAATGGAATTGATGAGAAAATCCTGCCATACCGTTATAATGACATGTATGTATACTCTACACTTCAGTATTCTGGGGATGGTATTTCACCGGAATTACTCTGTTAAAAGTACACTAAACCTTTTAATAGGTATTTATCATGTTAAACGTTTTTGCTGGAATGTAGAATCGTTTGCATTTTCTGAGGTACTGAGTGAACAAATATTTGGGCATTATTTTCCACTTGGCAGTTGCTTGTTTTAATTGTGACAGTTTCGTTTCTCTCTCACTGCTGTGTGTGAGGGGGAGGGGCCGTTTTTGGCGCTCTTTGCTACGCATCAAAAATTTCCAGTCAGTTACTCTTGTATTTCCTGCATGATCCGGTTCATCTCTAACAGAACTCAGGGGTCTTCAAACTTCTTTGGAGGGAGGTAGATTCTCTCAGCAGAGCTGTGAGACTTATATATTGACTGTGATTAAAAACGTTGCTCTGTAATTTTTATTTTCAAATTTAATTATTGTTACTTTACTAATGGGAACAAACCTTTGCTAAAAGTTGTGTTGTTTTTAAGGATTGATGCTATAACTGTCTTTCAGTTCATTATTTCAACTGTCATTTAATCGTTTAGTGCTTCTTTGAGGCACAGTACGTTTTTGTTAAATAAGATTGTAACCAAGTTGCAAGTTTATTGCTAGTGTGTTAAACATGTCTGATTCAGAGGAAGATACCTGTGTCATTTGTTCCAATGCCAAGGTGGAGCCCAATAGAAATTTATGTACTAACTGTATTGATGCTACTTTAAATAAAAGCCAATCTGTACAATTTGAACAAATTTCACCAAACAACGAGGGGAGAGTTATGCCGACTAACTCGCCTCACGTGTCAGTACCTGCATCTCCCGCCCGGGAGGTGCGTGATATTATGGCGCCTAGTACATCTGAGCGACCATTACAGATAACATTACAAGATATGGCTACTGTTATGACTGAAGTTTTGGCTAAATTACCAGAACTAAGAGGCAAGCGTGATCACTCTGGGGTGAGAACAGAGTGCGCTGATAATACTAGGGCCATGTCTGATACTGCGTCACAGCTTGCAGAGCATGAGGACGGAGAGCTTCATTCTGTGGGTGACGGTTCTGATCCAAACAGATTGGATTCAGATATTTCAAATTTTAAATTTAAATTGGAAAACCTCCGTGTATTACTAGGGGAGGTTTTAGCGGCTCTTAATGATTGTAACACTGTTGCAATTCCAGAGAAATTGTGTAGGTTGGATAAATACTTTGCGGTACCGGCGAGTACTGACGTTTTTCCTATACCTAAGAGACTAACTGAAATTGTTACTAAGGAGTGGGATAGACCTGGTGTGCCGTTCTCACCCCCTCCAATATTTAGAAAGATGTTTCCAATAGACGCCACCACACGGGACTTATGGCAAACGGTCCCTAAGGTGGAGGGAGCAGTTTCTACTTTAGCCAAGCGTACCACTATCCCGGTGGAGGATAGCTGTGCTTTTTCAGATCCAATGGATAAAAAATTAGAGGGTTACCTTAAGAAAATGTTTGTTCAACAAGGTTTTATATTGCAACCCCTTGCATGCATCGCGCCGATTACGGCTGCGGCAGCATTTTGGATTGAGTCTCTGGAAGAGAACCTTAGTTCAACTACGCTGGACGACATTACGGACAGGCTTAGAGTCCTTAAACTAGCTAATTCATTCATTTCGGAGGCCGTAGTTCATTTAACCAAACTTACGGCTAAGAACTCAGGATTCGCCATTCAGGCACGTAGGGCGCTGTGGCTAAAATCCTGGTCAGCTGATGTAACTTCTAAGTCCAAATTACTTAATATACCTTTCAAGGGGCAGACTTTATTTGGGCCCGGTTTGAAAGAAATTATCGCTGACATTACAGGAGGTAAGGGCCACGCCCTGCCTCAAGACAAAGCCAAAGCTAAGGCTAGACAGTCTAATTTTCGTCCCTTTCGGAATTTCAAAACAGGAGCAGCATCAACTTCCACTGCACCAAAACAGGAAGGAGCTGTTGCTCGTTACAGACAAGGCTGGAAACCTAACCAGTCCTGGAACAAGGGCAAGCAGACCAGGAAACCTGCTGCTGCCCCAAAGACAGCATGAACCGAGGGCCCCCGATCCGGGACCGGATCTAGTGGGGGGCAGACTCTCTCTCTTCGCCCAGGCTTGGGCAAGAGATGTTCAGGATCCCTGGGCGCTAGAGATCATATCTCAGGGATACCTTCTAGACTTCAAATTCTCTCCCCCAAGAGGGAGATTTCATCTGTCAAGGTTGTCAACAAACCAGATAAAGAAAGAAGCGTTTCTACGCTGTGTACAAGATCTGTTATTAATGGGAGTGATCCATCCGGTTCCGCGGTCGGAACAAGGACTAGGGTTTTACTCAAACCTGTTTGTGGTTCCCAAAAAAGAGGGAACTTTCAGGCCAATCTTGGATTTAAAG
This sequence comes from Bombina bombina, assembly GCF_027579735.1. Lineage (NCBI taxonomy): Eukaryota > Metazoa > Chordata > Amphibia > Anura > Bombinatoridae > Bombina > Bombina bombina. The sequence continues at coordinate 410,523,550 of NC_069505.1, forward strand.
ATCCTAAACAAATTCTTAAGAGTTCCATCGTTCAAAATGGAAACTATTCGGACAATCTTACCCATGATCCAAAAGGGTCAGTACATGACCACAGTGGATTTAAAGGATGCTTACCTTCACATACCGATTCACAAAGATCATTACCGGTATCTAAGGTTTGCCTTCTTAGACAGGCATTACCAGTTTGTAGCTCTTCCATTCGGATTGGCTACGGCTCCAAGAATCTTCACAAAGGTTCTGGGTGCCCTTCTGGCGGTACTAAGACCGCGAGGAATTTCGGTAGCTCCGTACCTAGACGACATTCTGATACAAGCTTCAAGCTTTCAAACTGCCAAGTCTCATACAGAGTTAGTTCTGGCATTTCTAAGGTCGCATGGATGGAAAGTGAACGAAAAGAAGAGTTCTCTTTTTCCTCTCACAAGAGTTCCATTCTTGGGGACTCTTATAGATTCTGTAGAAATGAAGATTTATCTGACAGAAGACAGATTAACAAAGCTTCTAAATGCATGCCGTGTCCTTCATTCCATTCAACTCCCGTCAGTAGCTCAATGCATGGAGGTGATCGGCTTAATGGTAGCAGCAATGGACATAGTTCCCTTTGCACGTCTACATCTCAGACCGCTGCAATTGTGCATGCTGAGTCAGTGGAATGGGGATTACTCAGACTTGTCCCCTACTCTGAATCTGGATCAAGAGACCAGAAACTCTCTTCTATGGTGGCTTTCTCGGCCACATCTGTCCAGGGGGATGCCATTCAGCAGGCCGGACTGGACAATTGTAACAACAGACGCCAGCCTACTAGGTTGGGGCGCTGTCTGGAATTCTCTGAAGGCTCAGGGACAATGGAATCAGGAGGAAAGTCTCCTGCCAATAAACATTCTGGAATTGAGAGCAGTTCTCCATGCCCTTCTGGCTTGGCCCCAGTTAAAAACTCGGGGGTTCATCAGGTTTCAGTCGGACAACATCACGACTGTAGCTTACATCAACCATCAAGGAGGGACAAGAAGCTCCCTAGCAATGATGGAAGTATCAAAGATAATTCGCTGGGCAGAGTCTCACTCTTGCCACCTGTCAGCAATCCACATCCCGGGAGTGGAGAACTGGGAGGCGGATTTCTTGAGTCGCCAGACTTTTCATCCGGGGGAGTGGGAACTTCATCCGGAGGTCTTTGCCCAAATACTTCGACGTTGGGGCAAACCAGAGATAGATCTCATGGCGTCTCGCCAGAACGCCAAACTTCCTCACTACGGGTCCAGATCCAGGGATCCGGGAGCGGTTCTGATAGATGCTTTGACAGCACCTTGGAACTTCGGGATGGCTTATGTGTTTCCACCCTTCCCACTGCTTCCTCGATTGATTGCCAAAATCAAACAGGAGAGAGCATCAGTGATTCTAATAGCGCCTGCATGGCCACGCAGGACTTGGTATGCAGATCTAGTGGACATGTCATCCTGTCCGCCTTGGTCTCTACCTCTAAGACAGGACCTTCTGATACAGGGTCCATTCAAATATCAAAATCTAACTTCTCTGAAGCTGACTGCTTGGAAATTGAACGCTTGATTTTATCAAAACGTGGTTTTTCTGAGTCGGTTATTGATACCCTGATACAGGCTAGGAAGCCTGTTACCAGAAGGATTTACCATAAGATATGGCGTAAATACCTATACTGGTGCGAATCCAAAGGTTACTCCTGGAGTAAGGTTAGGATTACTAGGATATTGTCCTTTCTACAAGAAGGTTTAGAAAAGGGTTTATCGGCTAGCTCATTAAAGGGACAGATCTCAGCTCTGTCCATCTTGTTACACAGGCGTCTGTCAGAAAATCCAGACGTCCAGGCCTTTTGTCAGGCTTTAGCTAGGATCAAGCCTGTGTTTAAAGCTGTTGCTCCGCCATGGAGTTTAAACTTAGTTCTTAACGTTTTACAGGGTGTTCCGTTTGAACCCCTTCATTCCATTGATATAAAATTGTTATCTTGGAAAGTTCTGTTTTTAATGGCTATTTCCTCGGCTCGAAGAGTCTCTGAGTTATCAGCCTTACATTGTGATTCTCCTTATCTGATTTTTCACTCAGACAAGGTAGTTCTGCGTACTAAACCTGGGTTCTTACCTAAGGTAGTCACTAACAGGAATATCAATCAAGAGATTGTTGTTCCATCCTTGTGTCCAAATCCTTCTTCAAAGAAGGAACGTCTTCTACACAATCTGGATGTAGTTCGTGCCCTCAAGTTCTACTTGCAGGCAACTAAGGATTTTCGACAAACGTCTTCCCTGTTTGTCGTGTACTCTGGTCAGAGGAGAGGTCATAAGGCTTCGGCTACCTCTCTCTCCTTCTGGCTTCGTAGCATAATTCGTTTAGCCTATGAGACTGCTGGACAGCAGCCTCCTGAAAGAATTACAGCTCATTCTACTAGAGCTGTGGCTTCCACTTGGGCCTTTAAGAATGAGGCCTCTGTTGAACAGATTTGCAAGGCTGCAACTTGGTCTTCGCTTCATACTTTTTCCAAATTTTACAAATTTGACACTTTTGCTTCTTCGGAGGCTATTTTTGGGAGAAAGGTTCTTCAGGCAGTGGTTCCTTCTGTATAATGAGCCTGCCTATCCCTCCCGTCATCCGTGTACTTTTGCTTTGGTATTGGTATCCCAGAAGTAATGATGACCCGTGGACTGATCACACATAACAGAAGAAAACATAATTTATGCTTACCTGATAAATTCCTTTCTTCTGTTGTGTGATCAGTCCACGGCCCGCCCTGTTTTAAGGCAGGTAAATATCTTTTAAATTATACTCCAGTCACCACTTCACCCTTGGTTTCTCCTTTCTCGTTGATTCTTGGTCGAATGACTGGGAGTGACGTAGAGGGGAGGAGCTATATGCAGCTCTGCTGGGTGAATCCTCTTGCATTTCCTGTTGGGGAGGAGTTATATCCCAGAAGTAATGATGACCCGTGGACTGATCACACAACAGAAGAAAGGAATTTATCAGGTAAGCATAAATTATGTTTTTTTAAATAACATTGTGCTGATTTTCAGACTCCTAACCAAATCCCAAAGTTTTAGATGTAGACTGTTGTCTACCTACTCCAGCTTGCTCCTGTTTGTGTAAATGGTCTTTTCATATGCAGGAGAGGGGGGAGTGTTTGCTCATTTTGCTTTCTATACCATTTTAACCCTGTCAACGCTGCTAAACTGGGAGCTTCTAAGTAAGTTTTTAAACTGTTTTATACTGGATTTTTTATATCAGTATCTTTGCATCTTATTCTTTATAGTAGTGTCTATTACATGCAGTTATATGAAAATTGGTGTATACTGTCCCTTTAAAGCAAAAGTCTACACCTTTGTCATCTTAAAGTTTTACCTTAGATTAAGCTGCAAATAGCGTCCTGCACCCCTTTCTATATCATGCAGCAGGAACAGTAAAAAAGTTGCTTTATAATTAATGTTTCTGGTCACTTTGAAATAACTTTTTTTAACTGTTCCTGCTGCACGATATACAAAAGGGTGCAGGGCGCTATTTGCAGCTTAATCTAAGGTAAGACTTTAAGATGACAAAGGTATAGACCGTCCCTTTAAAGGGACACTAAACCCAATTTCTCCTACATTGGTGTGTCCGGTCCACGGCTTCATCCTTACTTGTGGGATATTCTCATTCCCTACAGGAAATGGCAAAGAGAGCACACAGCAAAGCTGTCCATATAGCCCCCCCTCTGGCTCCGCCCCCCAGTCATTCTCTTTGCCGCTCTGTACAAGTAGCATCTCCACGGGGATGGTAAAGAGTATGTGGTGTTAGTTGTAGTTTTATTTCTTCTATCAAGAGTTTGTTATTTTAAAATAGTGCCGGTTTGTACTATTTTCTCTACAACAGAAAGTGATGAAGATTTCTGTTAAAAGAGGAGTATGATTTTAGCACCAGTAACTAAAATCCATTGCTGTTCCCACGCAGGACTGTTGAAACCAGAGAACTTCAGTTGGGGGGAACAGTTTGCAGGCTTATCTGCTTCAGGTATGATCAGTCACTTTTCTAACAAGACCTAGTAATGCTAGAAGACTGTCAGTTTTCCCTTCTGGGATAGGTAAGCCATTTTCTTAGACTCAGTAACAGAATTAAGGCTTATAACTTGGGCTCTATGCTGGTTGACACTATTGTGGGCTAAGTCGTTTGGTTTTTATCATATTTATGTGACATTCGGAGTGTTTTGCAAACTTTGAAACACTTTTGGGGAACTTAATTTGCGCCTGGCAGCCGTTTAGACGCCTAATCTTGTCAGAAAGGCCCCTTCACTCTGGAATGCAGAGGGAGGAGGCCTCATTTTCGCGCCTCAGTTGCGCAGTTACTTTTCACTAGGCAGTTCATGCAGCTTCACGTGGAAGGTCCAGAGGCTTAGAAAAGGACTTCAGAGAGGCTTATTACTGTTGTGAATAACCCCTAAGGAAGGTAAACGGCGCAGAAAAGACTGTGGCAGGGACTGTAGTGTGTTTAAACCGGTATATGTTATTTTAGCTCCGGTTTGGATATTTAGGGGTTAAGTGGCTTGAAAATTGGTGTGCAATACTTTCAAAGCATTAAGACACTGGGGTATAAATTTCATAAAGATCGGATATTTCTTTGATGTTTTTCTATCATTCAGAAATAAAGTGTGCTCTTTTTATTATTTAAAGAGACAGTAACGGTTTTGTTTAAAATTGTTTTTTATTGCATTTAAAGTCTGCCTAAGCCTGTTTAACATGTCTGTGCCTTCAGATAGCCTATGTTCTGTGTGTATGGAGGCCAAGGTGGTTCCCCCATTAAATGTATGTGCGAATTGTGCCATGGCGTCCAAACAGATTAAGGACAGTTCTGTCACAAATGTTGCCCAAGATGATTCTTTAAATGAAGGTAGTGGGGATAGTTCATCATCCTCTCCTTCTGTGTCAATACCAGCTTTGCCCGCGCAGGCGCTACCTAGTACTTCTAGCGCACCAATGCTTGTTACTATGCAGCAATTAACAGCAGTAATGGATAATTCTCTAGCAGCTCTTTTATCCAAACTGCCAGCATTTCCTAGAAAGCGTGATTGCTCAGTTTTACATACAGAGGATGAGCAAGAAGGCGCAGAGGATAATTTATCTGTTATGCCCTCACATCAATCTGAGTTGGCAGTGAGGGAGGGTCTGTCCAAGGGAGAAATTTCTGACTCAGGAAAAATTTCTCAGCAGGCAGAACCTGATATCGTGGCATTTAAATTTAAGCTAGAACATCTCCGCGCTCTGCTTAAGGAGGTGCTAGCTACACTTGATGATTGTGATACTTTGGTGATTCCAGAGAAGTTATGCAAAATGGACAAATTCTTAGAGGTCCCAGTGCACGCTGATGCGTTTCCGATACCCAAGAGGGTGGCGGACATAGTGACTAAGGAGTGGGAGAAGCCAGGTGTACCTTTTGTTCCCCCTCCTATATTTAAGAAAATGTTTCCCCATTGTCGACCCCAGAAGGGATGCATGGCAGACGGTCCCTAAGGTAGAGGGGGCAGTTTCAACATTAGATAAGCGCACAACTATTCCTATAGAGGATAGTTGCGCTTTTAAAGATCCTATGGATAAAAAATTGGAAGGATTGCTTAAGAAAATTTTTGTTCAGCAAGGTTTCCTTCTTCAACCAATTTCGTGCATTATTCCTGTCACCACGGCGGCGTCTTTTTGGTTCGATGAACTAGAAAATTCGCTCCAAAAGGAGACTCCATATGATGAGGTCATGGACAGAATTCACGCACTAAAGTTGGCTAATTCCTTTATTTTGGATGCCGCTTTTCAATTGGCTAAATTAGCGTCGAAAAATTCAGGTTTTGCAATAGTGGCACGCAGGGCGCTTTGGCTAAAATCTTGGTCGGCGGATGTGTCGTCCAAAACAAAATTGCTTAATATTCCTTTCAAAGGTAAGACCCTTTTCGGGCCAGAATTGAAGGAGATTATTTCAGACATCACTGGGGGAAAGGGCCATGCCCTTCCACAGGATAGGCCTTTCAAAGCAAAAAATAAGTCTAATTTTCGTTCCTTTCGCAATTTCAGGAACGGGACCGGCTTCTAACTCTGCAGCCTCTAGACAAGAGGGTAACACTTCCCAGCCTAAACCAGCATGGAAAACAGGCAAAAAAGCCTGCTGCTGCTACAAAGACAGCATGAAGGGGTAGCCCCCGATCCGGGACCGGATCTAGTAGGGGGCAGACTTTCTCTCTTTGCTTAGGCTTGGGCAAGAGATGTTCCGGACCCCTGGGCACTAGAAATTGTTTCTCAGGGGTATCTTCTAGAGTTCAAGGAGCTTCCTCCATGGGGAAGGTTCCACATGTCTCGCTTATCTTTAGACCAGATAAAGAGACAGGCATTCTTACGTTTTGTAGAAGACCTATTAAAGATGGGAGTGATACACCCAGTTCCAACAGCGTTACAAGGACTGGGTTTTTACTCACACCTGTTTGTAGTTCCCAAAAAAGAAGGAACTTTCAGGCCAATTCTGGACTTAAAAATTCTAAACAAATTCCTCAGAGTTCCAACATTCAAAATGGAAACCATTCGGACAATTTTACCAACGATCCAGGAGGGTCAATACATGACTACCGTGGACTTAAAGGATGCGTACCTGCATATTCCTATCCACAAAGATCACCATCAGTTCCTGAGGTTCACCTTTCTGGACAAACATTTCCAGTTCGTGGCTCTTCCGTTTGGTTTAGCCACTGCTCCCAGAATTTTCACAAAAGTGCTAAGGCCGAGGGGCATTGCAGTAGCACCTTACCTAGACGACATTCTAATACAAGCGTCGTCCCTTCCCAAAGCAAGGGCTTATACAGACATTGTTTTAGCCTTTCTCAGATCTCACGGGTGGAAGGTGAACATAGAAAAAAGTTCTCTGTCCCCGTCCACAAGGGTTCCCTTTCTGGGAACAATAATAGACTCTGTAGAAATGAAGATTTTTCTGACAGAGGTCAGGAAGTTAAAGCTTCTGAACGCTTGTCGAGTTCTTCAATCTATTCCTCAGCCCTCCATAGCTCAGTGCATGGAGGTAATAGGACTAATGGTTGCGGCAATGGACGTGGTTCCTTTTGCTCAAATTCATTTAAGACCATTGCAACTGTGCATGCTCAAACAGTGGAATGGGGATTATGCAGACTTGTCTCCCCAGATTCAAATGGACCAGAAGACCAGAGAATCACTCCTCTGGTGGTTGTCTCAGGATCACCTGTCTCAGGGAATGAGTTTCCGCAGGCCAGAGTGGATCATTGTCACGACCGACGCCAGTCTCTTAGGCTGGGGCGCGGTCTGGGACTCCCTGAAAGCTCAGGGTCTATGGTCCCGGGAAGAGTCTCTCCTCCCGATAAACATTATGGAACTGAGAGCGATATTCAATGCGCTCCTGGCTTGGCCTCAACTAGCGAAGGCCAAATTCATAAGATTTCAGTCGGACAACATGACGACTGTAGCGTACATCAATCATCAGGGAGGGACAAAGAGTTCCCTGGCGATGAGAGAGGTATCCAAGATCATCAAATGGGCGGAGGATCACTCCTGCCATCTATCTGCAATTCACATCCTAGGAGTAGACAACTGGGAGGCGGATTATTTGAGTCGTCAGACTTTCCATCCGGGGGAGTGGGAACTTCACCCGGAGGTCTTTGCCCAGTTAACTCAACTATGGGGCATTCCAGATCTGGATCTGATGGCATCTCGTCAGAACTCCAAGGTTCCACGCTACGGGTCCAGATCCAGGGATCCCAAGGCGACACTAGTGGATGCATTAGTGGCGCCTTGGTCGATCAATCTAGCTTATGTGTTTCCACCGTTTCCGCTCCTTACCAGGCTAGTAGCCAGGATCAAACAGGAGAAGGCTTCGGTGATTCTAATAGCTCCTGCGTGGCCACTCAGGACTTGGTATACAGACCTGGTGAATATGTCATCGGCTCCACCATGGAAGATACCGTTGAGACAGGACCTTCTAGTACAAGGTCGATTCGAACATCCAAATCTAGTTTCTCTGCAACTGACTGCTTGGAAATTGAATGCTTGATTCTATCTAAGCGTGGGTTTTCGGAATCTGTTATAGATACTCTGGTTCAGGTCAGAAAACCTGTGACCAGGAAAATTTACCATAAGATATGGCAAAAATATATCTGTTGGTGCGAATCCAAGGGTTACTCATGGAGTAAAATTAGGATTCCAAGGATACTTTCCTTTCTCCAAGAGGGTTTGGAGAAAGGTCTGTCAGCTAGTTCTCTAAAAGGACAGATATCTGCTCTGCTCTGTCTTGATTCACAAACGTCTGGCAGCCGTGCCAGATGTACAAGCGTTTGTACAGGCGTTAGTCAGAATCAAGCCTGTCTACAGACCTATGACTCCTCCATGGAGTCTAAACTTAGTTCTTTCAGTTCTTCAAGGGGTTCCGTTTGAACCCTTACATTCCATAGATATTAAGTTACTATCTTGGAAAGTTCTGTTTTTGGTTGCTATTTCTTCTGCTAGAAGAGTTTCTGAATTGTCTGCTTTGCAGTGCACTTTACCCTATCTGGTATTCCATACAGATAAGGTAGTTTTACGTACCAAGCCTGGTTTTCTTCCAAAGGTGGTTTCCAACAGGAATATTAACCAGGAAATAGTTGTTCCTTCTCTGTGTCCGAATCCAGTTTCGAAGAAGGAACGTTTGTTGCATAACCTAGATGTGGTTCGTGCTTTAAAATTCTATTTAGAAGCAACAAAGGATTTCAGACAGACATCATCCTTGTTTGTCGTCTATTCTGGTAAGAGGAGAGGTCAGAAAGCTACTGCTACCTCTCTTTCCTTTTGCCTAAAAAGCATCATCCGATTAGCTTATGAGACTGCCGGACGGCAGCCTCCTGAACGAATTACAGCTCACTCTACTAGAGCTGTGGCTTCCACATGGGCCTTCAAAAATGAGGCTTCTGTTGAACAGATCTGTAAGGCAGCGACTTGGTCTTCTCTGCATACATTTGCCAAATTTTACAAATTCGATACTTATGCTTCTTCGGAGGCTATTTTTGGGAGAAAGGTTTTGCAAGCAGTGGTGCCTTCCGTTTAGGTTACCCGACTTGTTCCCTCCCTTCATCCGTGTCCTAAAGCTTTGGTATTGGTTCCCACAAGTAAGGATGAAGCCGTGGACCGGACACACCAATGTAGGAGAAAACAGAATTTAGGTTTACCTGATAAATTTCTTTCTCCTACGGTGTGTCCGGTCCACGGCCCGCCCTGGCTTTTAGTCAGGTTTAAAATTTTTGTTTTTTGTACACTACAGTCACCACGGCACCTTATGGTTTCTCCTTTTTCTCCTAACTGTCGGTCGAATGACTGGGGGGCGGAGCCAGAGGGGGGGCTATATGGACAGCTTTGCTGTGTGCTCTCTTTGCCATTTCCTGTAGGGAATGAGAATATCCCACAAGTAAGGATGAAGCCGTGGACCGGATACACTGTAGGAGAAAGAAATTTATCAGGTAAACATAAATTCTGTTTTTTCTTTTTTAAGACACGATGAGTCCACTGATCATCTTAATTACTAATGGGATATTCACCTCCTGGTCAGCAGGAGGAGGCAAAGAGCACCACAGCAGAGCTGTTAAATAGCTCCTCCCTTCCCTCCCACCCCAGTCATTCTCTTTGCCTACGTTAGTGATAGGAAGAGGTAAAGTGAGGTGTTAGATTAGATTCTTCTATCAAGAGTTTATTATTTTTAAAGTAGTACAAGATTGTGCTGCTTTGTACTAGGGTGTAGCCGTAGTCCATATCAGTCTCTTCAGTAGAGCTTTTGGTGGCTTTAGAGCAATGGGAACTTGTGGGACATAATTCTCACTGCGCCTCCCATACATTGATGCTGCCCTAACTCTGATGGCTTAAGTAAGATTACTCAGGCTCTATCTTTCTCCACAGGGCTATGGGAGGGAGAGGACCTCCTAAACCTGCTAAGCTGCCCTGCTGTTGGGCAGAATACAAAGGTAAGTTCTAACTTTTTTTTATCTGGGTTAATAATATAGATCGCAGAAAAGTGGAGCACTTTAATTAATCTGAGAACGAACTTCTACATTAAAAGGAGGGAAATTCTGTGACAGCAACTTATTTGCAGGCGGTGGGAAGGTGGTATTGTTGTTTCTTTCATGTAATTAGCAAGAGTCCATGAGCTAGTGACGTATGGGATATACATTCCTACCAGGAGGGGCAAAGTTTCCCAAACCTCAAAATGCCTATAAATACACCCCTCACCACACCCACAATTCAGTTTTACAAACTTTGCCTCCCGTGGAGGTGGTGAAGTAAGTTTGTGCTAGATTCTTCGTTGATATGCGCTTCGCAGCAGGCTGGAGCCCGGTTTTCCTCTCAGAGTGCAGTGAATGTCAGAGGGATGTGAAGAGAGTATTGCCTATTTGAATTCAATGGTCTCCTTCTACGGGATCTATTTCATAGGTTCTCTGTTATCGGTCGTAGAGATTCATCTCTTACCTCCCTTTTCAGATCGACAATATACTCTTATATACCATGACCTCTACTGATTCTCGTTTCAGTACTGGTTTGGCTATCTACTATATGTAGATGAGTGTCCTGGGGTAAGTAAGTCTTATTTTTTGTGACACTCTAAGCTATGGTTGGGCACTTTATATGTAAAGTTCTAAATATATGTCTTTAAACTTATATTTGCCTTGATTCAGGATGATCAATATTCCTTATTTCAGACAGTCAGTTTCATATTTGGGTTAATGCATATGAATATTCAATTTTTTTCTTACCTTAAAAATTGTTTTCAAATTGACTTTTTTCCCTGTGGGCTGTTAGGCTTGCGGGGGCTGAAAATGCTTCAATTTATTGCGTCATTCTTGGCGCGGATTTTTTTGGTGCAAAAAAATTCTGTTGTCATTTCCGGCGTCATTCTTGACGCCGGAAGTTGTTCGTGATTGTCATTTTTTTGACGTTTTGCACCAAAAATGTCGGCGTTCCGTGTGGGCGTCTTTTTTGGCGCTAAAAAATGTGGGCGTCATTTTTGTCTCCACCTTTTTTTACACATTATTTCAGTCGCATTTTTTCAATGCTTCTGGTTGCTAGAGGCTTGTTCATTGGCATTTTTCCCATTCCTGAAACTGTCATTTAAGGAATTTTATAATTTTGCTTTATATGTTGTTTTTTTCTATTACATATTGCAAGATGTCTCAGATTGACCCTGGATCAGAATCTACTTCTGGAAAAACGCTGCCTGATGCTGGTTCTACCAAAGTTAAGTGTATTTGCTGTAAACTTTTGGTAACTGTTCCTCCGGCTGTAGTTTGTGATGAATGTCATGATAAACTTTCTAATGCAGATAGTATTTCCATTAGTAATATACCATTACCTGTTGCTGTTCCCTCAACATCTAATACTCAGGATGTTCCTGTTAATATAAGAGAATTTGTTTCTAAATCTATTAGGAAGGCTATGTCTGTTATTCCTCCTTCCAATAAACGTAAAAGGTCTTCTAAAACTTCTCATTTTTCAGATGAAATTTTAAATGACCGTCATAATTCTGATTTGTCTGTTTCTGATGAGGATTTTTCTGGTTCAGAGGATTCTGTCTCAGATATTGAGACTGATAAATCTTCATATTTATTTAAGATGGAATTTATTCGCTCTTTACTTAAAGAAGTTTTGATCGCTTTAGAAATGGAGGATTCTAGTCCTCTTGATTCTAAATCTACTAAGCGTTTAAATTCGTTTTTTAAACCTCCTATGGTTATTCCAGAAGTTTTTCCTGTCCCTGATGCTATTTCTGAAGTAATTTCTAGGGAATGGAATAATTTGGGTACTTCATTTACTCCTTCTCAAAGGTTTAAGAAATTGTATCCTGTGCCATCTGATAGATTAGAGTTTTGGGACAAAATCCCTAAAGTTGATGGGGCTATCTCTACTCTTGCTAAACGTACTACTATTCCTACGGCAGATAGTACTTCCTTTAAGGATCCTTTAGATAGGAAGATTGAATCCTTTCTGAGGAAAGCTTATTTATGTTCAGGTAATCTTCTTAGACCTGCTATTTCTTTGGCTGATGTTGCCGCCGCTTCCACTTTTTGGTTGGAGGCTTTAGCACAACAAGTATCAGACCATAATACTCATAGCATTGTTAAACTTCTTCAACATGCTAATAACTTTATTTGTGATGCCATCTTTGATATCATTAGAGTTGATGTCAGGTATATGTCTTTAGCTATTTTAGCTAGAAGATCTTTATGGCTTAAAACTTGGAATGCAGATATGTCTTCCAAATCAACTTTGCTTGCTCTTTCTTTCCAAGGTAATAAATTATTTGGTTCCCAATTGGATTCTATTATTTCCACTGTTACTGGGGGGAAAGGAACATTTCTTTCATGTAATTAGCAAGAGTCCATGAGCTAGTGACGTATGGGATACACATTCCTACCAGGAGGGGCAAAGTTTCCCAAACCTCAAAATGCCTACAAATACACCCCTCACCACACCCACAAATCAGTTTTACAAACTTTGCCTCCTATGGAGGTGGTGAAGTAAGTTTGTGCTAGATTCTACGTTGATATGCGCTCCGCAGCAGGTTGGAGCCCGGTTTTCCTCTCAGCGTGCAGTGAATGTCAGAGGGATGTGAGGAGAGTATTGCCTATTTGAATGCAGTGATCTCCTTCTACGGGATCTATTTCATAGGTTCTCTGTTATCGGTCGTAGAGATTCATCTCTTACCTCCCTTTTCAGATCGACGATATACTCTTATATATATATATATATATATATATATATATATATATATACCATTACCTCTGCTGATTTTCGTTTCAGTAATGGTTTGGCTTTCTACAAACATGTAGATGAGTGTCCTGGGGTAAGTAAGTCTTATTTTCTGTGACACTCTAAGCTATGGTTGGGCACTTTTTTAATAAAGTTCTAAATATATGTATTCAAACATTTATTTGCCTTGACTCAGGATGTTCAACATTCCTTATTTTCAGACAGTCAGTTTCATATTTGGGATAATGCACTTGAATCAATTATTTTTCTTACCTTAAAAATTGGACTTTTTTCCTGTGGGCTGTTAGGCTCGCGGGGGCTGAAAATGCTTCATTTTATTGCGTCATTCTTGGCGCTGCCTTTTTTGGCGCAAAAAATCTTTTCTGTTTCCGGCGTCATACGTGTCGCCGGAAGTTGCGTCATTTTTTGACGTTCTTTTGCGCCAAAAATGTCGGCGTTCCGGACGTGGCATCATTTTTGGCGCCAAAAGCATTTAGGCGCCAAATAATGTGGGCGTCTTATTTGGCGCTAAAAAAATATGGGCGTCGCTTTTGTCTCCACATTATTTAAGTCTCATTTTTCTTTGCTTCTGGTTGCTAGAAGCTTGTTCTTTGGCATTTTTTCCCATTCCTGAAACTGTCATTTAAGGAATTTGATCAATTTTGCTTTATATGTTGTTTTTTCTCTTACATATTGCAAGATGTCTCACGTTGCATCTGAGTCAGAAGATACTTCAGGAAAATCGCTGTCTGGTGCTGGAACTACCAAAGCTAAGTGTATCTGCTGTAAACTTTTGGTAGCTGTTCCTCCAGCTGTTGTTTGTATTAATTGTCATGACAAACTTGTTAATGCAGATAATATTTCCTTTAGTAATGTACCATTACCTGTTGCAGTTCCATCAACATCTAATGTTCAGAATGTTCCTGATAATATAAGAGATTTTGTTTCTGAATCCATCAAGAAGGCTATGTCTGTTATTCCTCCTTCTAGTAAACATAAAAAATCTTTTAAAACTTCTCTTTATACAGATTAATTTTTAAATGAACATCATCATTCTGATTCTAATGACTCTTCTGGTTCAGAGGATTCTGTCTCAGAGGTTGATGCTGATAAATCTTCATATTTATTTAAAATGGAATTTATTCTTCTTTACTTAAAGAAGTCCTAATTGCATTAGAAATTGAGGATTCTGGTCCTCTTGATACTAAATCTAAACGTTTAGATAAGGTCTTTAAATCTCCTGTGGTTATTCCAGAAGTTTTTCCTGTTCCTGGTGCTATTTCTGAAGTAATTTCCAGAGAATGGAATAATTTGGGTAATTCATTTACCCCTTCTAAACGTTTTAAGCAATTATATCCTGTGCCGTCTGATAGATTAGAATTTTGGGACAAAATCCCTAAAGTTGATGGGGCTATTTCTACCCTTGCTAAACGTACTACTATTCCTACGTCAGATGGTACTTCGTTTAAGGATCCTTTAGATAGGAAAATTGAATCCTTTCTAAGAAAAGCTTATCTGTGTTCAGGTAATCTTCTTAGACCTGCTATATCATTGGCTGATGTTGCTGCAGCTTCAACTTTTTGGTTGGAAACTTTAGCGCAACAAGTAACAGATCATGATTCTCATAATATTATTATTCTTCTTCAACATGCTAATAATTGTATCTGTGATGCCATTTTTGATATTATCAGAGTTGATGTCAGGTTTATGTCTCTAGCTATTTTAGCTAGAAGAGCTTTATGGCTTAAAACTTGGAATGCTGATATGTCTTCTAAATCAACTCTACTTTCCATTTCTTTCCAGGGTAACAAATTATTTGTTATCTTTTACGGTTCTAGAAAAGGCCAGAAAGCTTCTGCCATTTCTTTGGCATCTTGGTTGAAATCTTTAATTCATCATGCCTATGTCGAGTCGGGTAAAACTCCGCCTCAAAGGATTACAGCTCATTCTACTAGGTCAGTTTCTACTTCCTGGGCGTTTAGGAATGAAGCTTCGGTTGATCAGATTTGCAAAGCAGCAACTTGGTCCTCTTTGCATACTTTTACTAAATTCTACCATTTTGATGTATTTTCTTCTTCTGAAGCAGTTTTTGGTAGAAAAGTACTTCAGGCAGCGGTTTCAGTTTGAATCTTCTGTTTATTTTTTTCATTAAACTTTATTTTGGGTGTGGATTATTTTCAGCAGGAATTGGCTGTCTTTATTTTATCCCTCCCTCTCTAGTGACTCTTGCGTGGAAAGATCCACATCTTGGGTAGTCATTATCCCATACGTCACTAGCTCATGGACTCTTGCTAATTACATGAAAGAAAACATAATTTATGTAAGAACTTACCTGATAAATTCATTTCTTTCATATTAGCAAGAGTCCATGAGGCCCGCCCTTTTTTGTGGTGGTTATGATTTTTTTGTATAAAGCACAATTATTCCAATTCCTTATTTTATATGCTTTCGCACTTTTTTCTTATCACCCCACTTCTTGGCTATTCGTTAAACTGATTTGTGGGTGTGGTGAGGGGTGTATTTGTAGGCATTTTGAGGTTTGGGAAACTTTGCCCCTCCTGGTAGGAATGTATATCCCATACGTCACTAGCTCATGGACTCTTGCTAATATGAAAGAAATGAATTTATCAGGTAAGTTCTTACATAAATTATGTTTTTTGCCTCAGGACAAAAAATCTAAAGGTAAATACAGGGCTGCTAATCGTTTTCGTTCCTTTTGTCAGAATAAGGAACAGAAGCCTGACCCTTCCCCTAAAGGAACGGTTTCTGTCTGGAAACCTTCTCCAATCTGGAATAAAACCAAGCCTTTTAGAAAGTCAAAACCAGCTCCCAAGTCCACATGAAGGTGCGGCCCTCATTCCAGCTCAGCTGGTAGGGGGCAGGTTACGATTTTTCAAAGACATTTGGATCAATTCGATTCACAGTCTTTGGATTCAGAACATTGTTTCTTAAGGCTACAGGATAGGTTTCAAGGTAAGGCCACCTGCGAAGAGATTTTTTCTCTCTCGCATTCCAATAAACCCAGTGAAAGCTCAGGCATTTCTGAAATGTGTTTCAGATCTAGAGTCAACCGGGGTAATTGTGCCTGTTCCAGTTCTGGAACAGGGTCTGGGGTTTTACTCAAATCTATTCATTGTACCAAGGAAGGAGAATTCCTTCAGACCAGTTCTGGATTTAAAGATATTGAATCGTTATGTAAGGATACCAACATTCAAAATGGTAACTATAAGGACTATTCGCCTTTTGTTCAGCAAGGGCATTATATGTCCACAATAGATTTACAGGATGCATATCTTCATATTCCGATTCATCCAGATCACTTTCAGTTTCTGAGATTCTCTTTTCTAGACAAGCATTACCAGTTTGTGGCCCTTTCGTTTGGCCTAGCAACAGCTCCAAGGATCTTTTCAAAGGTTCTCGGTGC
Source organism: Bombina bombina (assembly GCF_027579735.1). Taxonomy (NCBI): domain Eukaryota; kingdom Metazoa; phylum Chordata; class Amphibia; order Anura; family Bombinatoridae; genus Bombina; species Bombina bombina. The sequence continues at coordinate 410,539,720 of NC_069505.1, forward strand.
CCTTCTCTCTGTAATCAGAGAACAGGGTATTGCGGTATTTCCTTATTTGGACGATATCTTGGTACTTGCTCAGTCTTTACATTCTGCAGAATCTCACACAAATCAACTTGTGTTGTTTCTTCAAAAACATGGTTGGAGGATCAATTTACCAAAGAGTTCGTTGATTCCTCAGACAAAGGTAACCTTTTTGGGTTTTCAGATAGATTCAGTGTCCATGACCTTGTCTCTAACAGAAAAGAGACGTCTGAAATTGGTTTCAGCCTGTCGAAACCTTCAGTCTCTATCATTCCCTTCGGTAGCTTTGAGCATGGAAATTCTAGGTCTCATGACTGCTGCATCGGACGTGATCCCCTTTGCTCGTTTTCACATGCGACATCTTCAGCTTTGTATGCTGAACCAATGGTGCAGGGATTATACAAAGATATCACAATTAATATCCTTAAATCCCAATGTACAACACTCTCTGACGTGGTGGATAGATCACCATCGTTTAGTTCAAGGGGCTTCCTTTGTTCGCCCAACCTAGACTGTGATCTCAACAGATGCGAGTCTGTCAGGTTGGGGAGCTGTATGGGGATCTCTGACAGCGCAGGGGGTTTGGGAATCTCAGAAGGCGAGATTACCAATCAACATTTTGGAACTCGGTGCGATTTTCAGAGCTCTTCAGTCCTGGCCTCTTCTGAAGAGAGAATCGTTTATTTGCTTTCAGACAGACAATGTCACAACCGTGGCATATGTCAATCATCAGGGTGGGACTCACAGTCCTCAGGCTATGAAAGAAGTATCTTGGATACTTGTATGGGCGGAATCCAGCTCCTGTCTAATTTCTGCGGTTCACATCCCAGGTGTAGACATTTGGGAAGCGGATTATCTCAGTCGCCAGACGTTACATCCGGGCGAATGGTCCCTTCATCCAGAGGTTTTTCTTCAGACTGTTCAAATCTGCGGTCTTCCAGAAATAGATCTGATGGCCTCTCATCTAAACAAGAAACTTCCCAGGTATCTGTCCAGATCCAGGGACCCTCAGGCGGAGGCAGTGGATGCGTTGTCGCTTCCTTGGAATTATCATCCTGCCTATATCTTTCCGCCTCTAGTTCTTCTTCCTAAAGTGATTTCCAAAATTCTAATGGAACGTTCGTTTGTGCTGCTGGTGGCTCCAGCATGGCCTCACAGGTTTTGGTATGCGGATCTCATTCGGATGACCAGTTGCCAACCTTGGACTCTTCCGTTAAGACCAGACCTTCTATCTCAAGGCCCTTTTTTCCATCAGGATCTCAAATCATTAAATTTGAAGGTATGGAAATTGAACGCTTGATTCTTAGTCATAGAGGTTTCTCTGACTCAGTAATTAATACTATGTTACAGGCTCGTAAATCTGTGTCTAGGAAGATTTATTATCGAGTCTGGAAGGCTTACATTTCTTGGTGTTCATCTCATAAATTCTCCTGGCATTCGTTCAGAATTCCTAGAATTTTACAGTTTCTTCAGGATGGTTTGGATAAAGGTTTGTCTGCAAGTTCCTTGAAAGGACAAATCTCTGCTCTTTCTGTTCTTTTCCACAGAAAGATTGCTATTCTTCCTGATATTCATTGTTTTGTACAGGCTTTGGTTCGTATCAAACCTGTCATTAAGTCAATTTCTCCTCCTTGGAGTCTTAATTTGGTTCTGAGGGCTTTACAGGCTCCTCTGTTTGAACCTATGCATTCTCTGGACATTAAATTACTTTCTTGGAAAGTTCTGTTCCTTTTGGCCATCTCTTCTGCTAGAAGAGTTTCTGAGTTATCTGCTCTTTCTTGTGAATCTCCTTTTCTGATTTTTCATCAGGATAAGGCAGTGTTGCGAACTTCATTTAAATTTTTACCTAAGGTTGTGAATTCTAACAACATTAGTAGAGAGATTGTTGTTCCTTCATTATGTCCTAATCCCAAGAATTCAAAGGAGAGATCTTTACATTCTTTGGATGTAGTAAGAGCTTTGAAATATTATGTTGAAGCTACTAAGGATTTTAGAAAGACTTCTAGTCTATTTGTTATCTTTTCTGGGTCAGAAGGCCTCCGCCATTTCTTTGGCGTCTTGGTTAAAGTCTTTGATTCATCATGCTTATGTAGAGTCGGGTAATTCCCCGCCTCAAAGAATTACGGCTCATTCTACTAGGTCAGTTTCTACTTCCTGGGCGTTTAGGAATGAAGCTTCTGTTGATCGGATTTGCAAAGCAGCAACTTGGTCTTCTTTGCATACTTTTACTAAATTCTACCATTTTGATGTGTGTTCTTCTTCTGAAGCAGTTTTTGGTAGAAAAGTACTTCAGGCAGCTGTATCAGTTTGATTCTTCTGCTTATAATTTCATTATTTTGAGATTAAAAACTTTTGTTTTGGGTTGTGGATTATTATTATTTTTCAGCGAAATTGGCTGTCTTTATTTTATCCCTCCCTCTCTAGTGACTCTTGCGTGGAAGTTTCACATCTTGGGTATTCATTATCCCATACGTCACTAGCTCATGGACTCTTGCTAATTACATGAAAGAAAACATAATTTATGTAAGAACTTACCTGATAAATTCATTTCTTTCATATTAGCAAGAGTCCATGAGGCCCACCCTTTTTTTGTGGTGGTTATGATTTTTTTGTATAAAGCACAATTATTCCAATTCCTTATTTTTGATGCTTTCGCTCTTTTCTTATCACCCCACTTCTTGGCTATTCGTTAAACTGAATTGTGGGTGTGCTGAGGGGTGTATTTATAGGCATTTTGAGGTTTGGGAAACTTTGCCCCTCCTGGTAGGAATGTATATCCCATACGTCACTAGCTCATGGACTCTTGCTAATATGAAAGAAATGAATTTATCAGGTAAGTTCTTACATAAATTATGTTTTTTGCACAGTATTTGGGCTAATCTTCAGAGAACAGTTTTCCTCCTATAGGGAGGCAGTAGCCACAGTTACCCCCAGCTTAGGAAGGCTCAGTTTGCTTAGCTCCCGGTGGCGCAGTTGTTAAACTTAATGGTGACCGGGAGCTACATGTTGGTTACGCCCACGATGGGCGGAGCTTTGTGTGACGCCAGTTCTTTAAGACTGAACGCTTTTTCTCTAATGCTGCTCCGGTATCGGAGCCTGTTTAACACTGATGTGTTTTTGTTTAAATGGGACCACGCAACGTTACATGCGTTGCGGTCCTGCAAAAGGGTAATAATCCAACTAAAGAAGGTTGCTCACTAGCATTATATTGTACAGGAATTCACAATCAACTAATATTACAACAAGAGTTACTGTTAAACACTGTCCAGATTTTATTGTAGAACATTTAAAGCCGTTAGGCTTTTTGTTATCTGCCGTTATGCACCCAAATAGAATATAGTTTTGGGTATTAGAGAGGCAGATGGGCACTTCAACAAGGTTTACCTGAAGGGTAACTAGGTTCTACAGTGATTATGTACGGTTTTGTTTTTATGTTTCAAAGAAAAAAAAAAAGTTTACATTTTAAATTTTAAAGAGACAGTAAAGTTTTTCATGTATTCATTTTTATTAAAAAATTGTCACTTTTGCTGAGCCTATTCCTTCTAAGACTCTTGCTGTTCAGGAGTTTATTGACAAATGTCAAACTATGATTCAATTTCTCCTATTGCATATAGCCCACATGCAGTGCTCTGCGTTTCCTTTTTGGAGTTACTGTGCATTTCATGCATGATATGTTTTTCCTGCAAAACTGTACTAGAGGACATATTTTCAATCATTAAGGATGATTGATTCAGTAGTGCTATTCTGAACGTATCTTCCTTATATTATTCTGTAAGGGGAAGATACTTCGATAGTATCTAAGGGTGAATTCTCAGAATCAGATGGACTGTCATCTTTTTCTAATCATGGGGTTTTTCGCTTTCACTTTTTAACTGGAAATCCTCCATGTTGTTAATTAAGGAGGTTTGGGCTATCCTGGACAATTCTGTGTCTACATTTTCTATACCCTCTCAGGATAGAAAATTTAGAGGGGTTCCTCAAAATGATGTCTGTACACCAAGTTACAATGTCAACCTGCTGGTACATTGCTAACATCTCTAGTGCGACGTCATATTGGTTTGAGGCGGGGTCTGACACTATTAGGACAGACACTCCTCTGGATGGGATCCAGAATAGGGTAAAAGTTCTTAAATTGGCTAATTCCCTTTGTACAGAGTTTTTTTTTCCTTCTAGCCCGCAGAGCCTTATGGTTATTGCCTTAGTCTGGGGATGTATCCCCTATGTCTAAGCTTCTAGCTATCCTTTCAAAGGAGGGACCTTATTTGGTCCTGGTCTGTCGGAGATTATCTCTGATATCTCGGGAGGTTAGGGTCATTTTATTCCCCAGGAGAGGTACAATCAAGAAGAACGACAGAGTGATTTCTTTCATGTAATTAGCTAGTGACGTATGGGATATACATTCCTACCAGGAGGGGCAAAGTTTCCCAAACCTCAAAATGCCTATAAATATACCCCTCACCACACCCACAATTCAGTTTTAAAAAATTTGCCTCCCATGGAGGTGGTGAAGTAAGTTTGTGCTAGATTCTAAGTTGATATGCGCTTCGCAGCAGGCTGGAGCCTGGTTTTCCTCTGAGTGCAGTGAATGTCAGAGGGATGTGAAGAGAGTATTGCCTATTTGAATTCAATGGTCTTCCTCTAGGGGATCTATTTCATAGGTTCTCTGTTATCGGTCGTAGAGATTCATCTCCTACCTCCCTTTTCAGATCGACGATATACTCTTATATACCATTACCTCTACTGATTCTCGTTTCAGTACTGGTTTGGCTGTCCACTATATGTAGATGAGTGTCTTAGGGTAAGTAAGTCTTATTTTATTATGGCACTCTAAGCTATGGTTGGGCACTTTATATGTAAAGTTCTAAATATATGTATTTAAACTTATATTGTCCATGATTCAGGATAATCAGTATTCCTTATTTCAGACAGTCAGTTTCATTATTTGGGATAATGCATATGAAATATTTTTTTCTTACTGTGGGCTGTTAGGCTCGCGGGGGCTGAAAATGCTTCAATTTATTGCGTCATTTTTGGCGCAAAATTTTTGTCATTTCCGGCGCCCTAATTGACGCCGGAAGTTTGTGCATGGTTGCGTCATTTTTTGACGTTCAGACGTTTTTTTGCGCCAAAATTGTGGGCGTCGTTTTTTTCGGTGTCACAGGATGTGGCGTCATACTTGGCGCCAAAAAATATGGGCGTCATTCTTGTCTCCACCTTTTTTTCACATTATTTCAGTCTCATTTTTTCATTGCTTCTGGTTGCTAGAGGCTTGTTCATTTGGCATTTTTTCCCATTCCTGAAACTGTCATTTAAGGAATTTGATAATTTTGCTTTATATGTTGTTTTTTCTATTACATATTGCAAGATGTCTCAACATGACCCTGGATCAGAATCTACTTCTGGAAAGACGCTGCCTGATGCTGGTTCTACCAAAGTTAAGTGCATCTGTTGTAAACTTTTGGTAACTGTTCCTCCGGCTGTTGTTTGTGATAACTGTCATGATAAACTTTCTAATGCAGATTGTGTTTCCATTAGTAATAATCCATTACCTGTTGTTGTTCCTTCAACATCTAATGTTCAGGATGTCCCTGTTAATGTAAAAGAATTTGTTTCTAAATCTATTAGGAAGGCTCTGTCTGTTATTCCTCCTTCCAGTAAGCGTAAAAGGTCTTTTAAAACTTCTCATATTTCAGATTAATTTTTAAGTGACCGTCATCATTCTGACTTATCTGTTTCTGATGAGGCTCTATCTGATTCAGAAGATTCTGCCTCAGATATTGACATTGATAAATCTTCATATTTATTTAAGATGGAGTTTATTCGTTCTTTACTTAAAGAAGTGTTAATTGCATTAGATATGGAGGAGTCTAGTCCTCTTGATACTAAATCTACTAAGCGTTTAAATTCGGTTTTCAAACCTCATGTAGTTATTCCTGAAGTTTTTCCAGTTCCTGATGCTATTTCAGAGGTAATTTCTAGGGAATGGAATAGTCTGGGTACTTCATTTACTCCTTCTCAAAGGTTTAAGAAATTGTACCCTGTGCCATCTGATAGATTAGAGTTTTGGGATAAAATCCCTAAAGTTGATGTGGCTATTTCTACTCTTGCTAAACGTACTACTATTCCTACGGCGGATAGTACTTCCTTTAAGGATCCTTTAGACAGGAAGATTGAATCCTTTCTAAGGAGAGCTTATTTATGTTCAGGTAATCTTCTTAGACCTGCTATTTCTTTGGCTGATGTTGCTGCAGCTTCAACTTTCTGGTTGGAAGCTTTAGCGCAACAAGTGTCAGACCATAATGCTTATAGCATTGTTAAACTTCTTCAACATGCTAATAACTTTATTTGTGATGCCATTTTTGATATCATTAGAATTGATGTCAGGTATATGTCTTTAGCTATTTTAGCTACAAGAGCTTTATGGCTTAAATCTTGGAATGCAGATATGACTTCTAAGTCAACTTTGCTTTCTCTTTCTTTCCAAGGTAATAAATTATTTGGTTCACAGTTGGATTCTATTATTTCAACTGTTACTGGGGGGAAAGGAACTTTTTTGCCTCAGGACAAAAAATCTAAAGGTAAATACAGGGCTGCTAATCGTTTTTGTTCCTTTTGTCAGAATAAAGAACAGAAGCCTGACCCTTCCCCTAAAGGAACGGTTTCCGTTTGGAAACCTTCTCCAGTCTGGAATAAATCCAAGCCTTTTAGAAAGTCAAAACCAGCTCCCAAATCCGCATGAAGGTGGGGCCCTCATTCCAGCACAGCTGGTAGGGGGCAGGTTACGATTTTTCAAAGATATTTGGATCAATTCGATTCACAGTCTTTGGATTCAGAACATTGTTTCTCAAGGATACAGAATAGGTTTCAAGATAAGACCTCCTGTGAGAAGATTTGTTCTCTCTCGCATTCCAGTAAACCCAGTGAAGGCTCAGGCATTTCTGAAATGTGTTTCAGATCTAGAGTTGGCTGGGGTAATTGTGCCAGTTCCAGTTCTGGAACGGGGTCTGGGGTTTTACTCAAATCTATTCATTGTACCAAAGAAGGAGAATTCCTTCAGACCAGTTCTGGATCTAAAAATATTGAATTGTTATGTATGAATACCAACATTCAAAATGGTGACTATAAGGACTATTCTGCCTTTTGTTCAGCAAGGGCATTATATGTCCACAATAGATTTACAGGATGCATATCTTCATATTTCAATTCATCCAGATCACTATCAGTTTCTGAGATTCTCTTTTCTAGACAAGCATTACCAGTTTGTTGCCCTTCCGTTTGGCCTAGCAACAGCTCCAAGGATCTTTTCAAAGGTTCTCGGTGCCCTTCTCTCTGTGATCAGAGAACAGGGTATTGCGGTATTTCCTTATTTGGACTATATCTTGGTACTTGCTCAGTCTTTACATTCTGCAGAATCTCATACAAATCAACTTGTGTTGTTTCTTCAAAGACATGGTTGGAGGATCAATTTACCAAAGAGTTCTTTGATTCCTCAGACAAAGGTAACTTTTTTGGGCTTTCAAATAGATTCAGTGTCCATGACTTTGTGTCTAACAGAAAAGAGAAGTCTGAAATTGGTTTCAGCTTGTCGAAACCTTCAGTTTCAATCATTCCCTTTGGTAGCTTTTTGCATGGAAATTTTAGGTCTCATGACTGCTGCATCGGACGCGATCCCCTTTGCTTGTTTTTACATGAGACCTCTTCAGCTTTGTATGCTGAACCAGTGGTGCAGGGATTATACAAGGATATCACAAATAATATCCTTAAATCCCAATGTTCGATCTTCTCTGACTTGGTGGTTGAATCACCATCGTCTAATTCAAGGGGCCTCTTTTGTTCGTCCAACCTGGACTATGATCTCAACAGATGCGAGTCTTTCAGGTTGGGGAGCTGTATGGGGATCTCTGACAGCGCAGGGGGTTTGGGAATCTCAGGAGGCGAGATTACTAATCAACATTTTGGAACTCCATGCGATTTTCAGAGCTCTCCAGTTCTGGCCTCTTCTGAAGAGAGAATCGTTTATTTGTTTTCAGACGGACAATGTCACAACCGTGGCGTATGTCAATCATCAAGGTGGGACTCACAGTCCTCAAGCTATGAAAGAAGTATCTCGGATACTTGTATGGGCGGAATCCAGCTCCTGTCTAATTTCTGCGGTTCACATCCCAGGTGTAGACAATTGGGAAGCGGATTATCTCAGTCGCCAGACGTTACATCCGGGCGAATGGTCTCTTCACCCAGAGGTTTTTCTTCAGATTGTTCAGATCTGGGGACTTCCAGAAATAGATCTGATGGCCTCTCATCTAAACAAGAAACTTCCCAGGTTTCTGTCCAGATCCAGGGATCCTCAGGCGGAAGCAGTGGACGCGTTGTCGCTTCCTTGGAATTATCATCCTGCCTATATCTTTCCGCCTCTAGTTCTTCTTCCAAAAGTGATTTCCAAAATTCTAATGGAACGTTCGTTTGTTCTGCTGGTGGCTCCAGCATGGCCTCACAGGTTTTGGTATGCGGATCTCATTCGGATGGCCAGTTGCCAACCTTGGACACTTCCGTTAAGACCAGACCTTCTTTCTCAAGGCCCATTTTTCCATCAGGATCTCAAATCATTAAATTTGAAGGTATGGAAATTGAACGCTTGATTCTTAGTCATAGGGGTTTCTCTGACTCAGTTATTAATACTATGTTACAGGCTCGTAAATCTGTGTCTAGGAAGATTTATTATCGAGTCTGGAAGACTTACATTTCTTGGTGTTCTTCTCATAAATTCTCCTGGCATTCTTTTAGAATTCCTAGAATTTTACAGTTTCTTCAGGATGGTTTGGATAAAGGTTTATCTGCAAGTTCTTTGAAAGGACAAATCTCTGCTCTTTCTGTTCTTTTTCACAGAAAGATTGCTAATCTTCCTGATATTCATTGTTTTGTACAGGCTTTGGTTCGTATCAAGCCTGTCATTAAGTCAATCTCTCCTCCTTGGAGTCTTAATTTGGTTCTGAGGGCTTTACAGGCTCCTCCGTTTGAACCTATGCATTCTCTGGATATTAAATTACTTTCTTGGAAAGTTTTGTTCCTTTTGGCCATCTCTTCTGCTAGAAGAGTTTCTGAGTTATCTGCTCTTTCTTGTGAATCTCCTTTTCTGATTTTTCATCAGGATAAGGCGATGTTGTGGACTTCATTTCAATTTTTATCTAAGGTTGTGAATTCTAACAACATTAGTAGAGAAATTGTTGTCCCTTCATTGTGCCCTGATCCTAAGAATTCAAAGGAGAGATCTTTACATTCTTTGGATGTAGTAAGAGCTTTGAAATATTATGTTGAAGCTACTAAAGATTTTAGAAAGACTTCTAGTCTATTTGTTATCTTTTCTGGTTCCAGGAAAGGTCAGAAAGCTTCTGCCATTTCTTTGGCGTCTTGGTTAAAGTCTTTGATTCATCATGCTTATGTGGAGTCGGGTAAGTCCCTGCCTCAAAGGATTACGGCTCATTCTACTAGGTCAGTTTCTACTTCCTGGGCTTTTAGGAATGAAGCTTCCGTTGATCAGATTTGCAAAGCAGCAACTTGGTCTTCTTTGCATACTTTTACTAAATTCTACCATTTTGATGTTTTTTCTTCTTCTGAAGCAGTTTTTGATAGAAAAGTACTTCAGGCAGCTGTTTCAGTTTGATTCTTCTGCTTATGATTTCAGTTTTTTTCATTATTTGAATTAAAACTTTTGATTTGGGTTGTGGATTATTTTTTCAGCGGAATTGGCTGTCTTTATTTTATCCCTCCCTCTCTAATGACTCTTGCGTGGAAGTTCCACATCTTGGGTATCTGCTATCCCATACGTCACTAGCTCATGGACTCTTGCTAATTACATGAAAGAACTTACCTGATAAATTCATTTCTTTCATATTAGCAAAAGTCCATGAGACCCACCCTTTTTGTGGTGGTTATGATTTTTTTTTGTATAAAGCACAATTATTCCAATTCCTTATTTTTAATGCTTTCGCTCCTTTCTTATCACGCCACTTCTTGGCTATTCGTTAAACTGAATTGTGGGTGTGGTGAGGGGTGTATTTATAGGCATTTTGAGGTTTGGGAAACTTTGCCCCTCCTGGTAGGAATGTATATCCCATACGTCACTAGCTCATGGACTCTTGCTAATATGAAAGAAATTAATTTATCAGGTAAGTTCTTACATAAATTATGTTTTTAGCTCCTTTTGTAATTTTGAGGGACATTTTCACTCTTCCACCTTCAAACAGGAACATTCTAAACTTTGATGGAGACTCAATCAATCTTGGAATAAGGGAAAATAATCCAAAAAGTCTGCTATTGAATCAGTCAGCATGAAGGGCCTGCCCCCGGTCCGGGATCGGATCTTGGAGGGGGCAGACTTCCTTTATCGCTTGGTCCTGCGAGATGTTTAGGATTCCTGGACAATAGTAATAGTGTCCCAGGGGGGATACACTCTAGAGTTCAAAAGTTTTCCTTCTACAAGCTGGTTCTGCTTTCAAGATTATAGTCAGACCAGACAAAATGTGAGACGTTCTTACACTGTGTAGGACACCTTTTTGACCTGGGAGTGTTTGTTCCTGCTCTAATTCAGGAACAGGGTCTGAGATTTCTTTCCTATCTGTGCGTGGTTCTCTTAGAAAGGGAACCTTCAGGCCACTTTTAGAGGGCTGGTGTTGTAGATCAGTTGTTTAACGCCCTGTCTACAAAAGCTTGTTCGAGATAGGAGGAGCTATTTAATCCTGGCTGGGTTGATACAGGCATGGGGTACTTTTAGAGTACCGTCTTTCATGATGGAAACTATTGGTTCCATTCTCCCTTTGATCCAAGAGGGCCAATTTATGACATCTGTGGATTTATAGGACGCATACCTGCATATTCCTATTCGCAGGGTTCATCGCAAGATCCTAAGGTTTGCCTTTCTGGACAGACACTTTCAGTTCGTGGTTATTTCCTTCGGTCTTGAACAGTTCCCCAAGACAAGAGTCAGGAAATAGGTTCTGGGATCGCGTTTGGCGATGCTTCGGTTATGGGGCATTGCAGTGGCGCTCTATCGGGACGACATCCTAGTCCAGGAGCCACCCTTACAACAAGCTAGATCCCACTCGGACTTGGTGGTATCTTTCCTGTGATTCACAAGTGGAGGTAAAATTTGGGACAGGAGTTCCTTAGTACCAAATACAAGGATACCTTTCTGAGGAAACATAATAGCTTTCCTATTAATGATGATTTTTCTGACAGGAGTCAGGAAATCAAAGATTTTCTATCCTTGTCTAACCCTTCAGTTCTCTCCTAGGCTGTCAGTGGCTTAGTGCATTAGCGTAATCGGGCTAATTGTGGCGGCAATGGACATCATCCCGTTTTGCTCATTTCATTTCCATCTCAGGCCTCTGCAGTTAAGCATGCTCAGACAATGGAACGGAGATTATGCAGACTTGTCTTCTCGAATAACAAGGGGACAAGGGACTCTCTTCAATGGTGGTTGTCTCTGGATCATCTCTCTCAGGGAACCTGCTTTCGCAGACCGTCTTGGGTGATTGTAACAACAGACGCCAGCCTTCTGGGGTGGAAAGCAGTGTGGAACTCCCTAAAGGCTCAGGGAGTTTGGACTCAGGCAGTCTGTTCTTCCTATAAACATTCTAGAACTGAGAGCAATCTTCAATGCTCTTCCGGCCTGACCCCAGCTAGCGTCACTACGGTTTATCAGGTACCAGTCGGGTAACATAACTTCAGTGGCTTACATCAATCATCAGGGAGGAACGAGGATTTCCTTAGCAATGACAGAGGTAACCAAACTAATCCAGTGGGCGGAGGCCCACTCTTGTTGTCTTTCGGCGATCCATATCCCAGGGGTGGACACCTGGGAGGTGGATTTTCTGAGCAGGCAGACTTTTCATCCGGGGGAGAGGGAACTCCATCTGGAAGTGTTCTCCTATCTGGTTCTCAAGTGGGGTCAGCTGGAATTGGATCTCTTGGCATCCCGAGAATGCCAAGCTACCAAAATTCGGGTAGAGGTCTAGGGACCCCCAGGGGGAACTGATAGATGCTCTGGCGGTTTCCTTGGACTTTCAGTCTAGCATAGCTATTTCCTCTGTTTGATTCGAGCAATTACCTGAGGAAGAAGAGCAAACAGGATAGGGCTTCGGTGATCCTCATAGCACCGACCTGGCCTCGCAGGATTTGGTATGCGGATCTGGTGGAGATGGCATCTCTGCTTCTTTGGAGACTCCCGTTGAGGAAGGATCTTCTGATTCAGGGGCCCTTTCTTCACCCAAATCTAGTTTCTCTGAAGCTGACTGCTTGGAGATTGATCGCATAATTTTATCCAAGCTGGGATTTTCTGATTAGGTCATAGAGACCATGATTCAGGTTCGTAAGCCTGTAACTAGAAGGATTTACCATAAGATATGGCGTAAATATCTCTATTCGTGTGAATCCAAGGGTTAGGATTCCTAGAATTTTGTCTTTTCTCCAAGAGGGTTTGGAGAAGGGTTTATCGACTAGCTCCCTAAAGGGTCAAATCTCTGCCTTATTTATTTTGTTACATAAACCTCTGGCGGATGTCCCAGATGTATAATCTTTTTGTCAGGCCCTGGTCAGGATCAGGCCTGGGTTCAAACCAGTTACTCCTCCATGGAGTCTTAATTTAGTTCTCAGAGTTCTTCAAGGGGTTCCGTTTGAGACTATGCATTCCATAGATATTAAGTTATCTTGGAAAGTTTTATTTCTTGTTGCTATTTCTTCTGCTCGGAGAGTGTCAGTGCTCTCGGTTCTCGATTTTTTTTTTATCAGATAAGGTAGTTTTACGTACAAAACTAGGATTTCTTCCTAAGGTTGTTTCTGATCGGAACATTAATCAGGAGATTGTGGTTCCGTCCTTGTGTCCTAATCCTCCTCCTCCTCAGAAGAAATGACTTCTGTACAATTTGGACGTGGTCCGTGCTTTAAAGTTTTACTTATAGGCGACTAAGGACTTTCGTCAGTCTTCTTCTTTGTTTGTGATTTTCTCAGGAAAACGTAAGGGTCAGAAGGCTACAACTACTTCTTTTTCTTTTTGGCTGAAGAGTATCATCCGTTTTGCATATGAGACTGCTGGATAACAGCCTCTCGAGAGAGTTACAGCTTATTCCACTAGGGCTGTTGCTTCTTCATGGGCGTTAAAAAGTGAAGCTTCTGTGGAACAGATTTGCAAGGCTGCAACTTGGTCCTCTCTTCACACTTTTTCAAGGTTCTACAAATTTGACACTTTGGCATCGGCTGAGGCCGCTTTTGGGAGAGCGTTTTTTCAAGCAGTGGTGCCTTCCATTTAGATTCCCTGTCTTGTTCCTCCTGTATCATCTGTGTACTCTAGCTTGGGTATTGGGATCCGTGGACTCATCGTGCCTTAAAAAAGAAAAGAAAATTCATGCTTACCTGATAAATTTATTTCTTTTTTGACAAGAGTCCACGGCCCGCCCTGTTTTTTTAGACAGGTTATGGGTTACTGTAAACTTCAGACACCTCTGCACCTTGTCTTTTCCTTTCTCTTCCTAGCTTTGGTTGAATGGCTGGAGTGGGAGGGAAGGGAGGAGCTATTTAACAGCTCTGCTGTGGTGCACCTCTTTTCATTGGTTCACCAGATATCTTGAGCTAGCTCCCAGTAGTACCTTTTTGCTCTTGAGCCTATTCTTCAGTAGAATGAAGAAACGTTACTAAAAGTTGTATAAAATCACGTTCTCTATTTGACTCATGGGGGACTAAATTTGGGTTTCACATCTGTTTCCTGCTCAGTGCTTTGCAATAGGTCTCTGCCTCACAGCTTTGATTTATTTGCATTCAGCAGAAAAACAGAAGCGACGTTGCTACTTCTTGTTAGAGCCCTAAAGAGAGGACCTGCAATTTTAAGAGACTTTTCAATTTATTTCTATTCAGGATGGATACAAATCAATATTTTAAAATAAATAATAAATTTTAAATATTTTTATTTCAATCAGAATATTGTTTTAATAAAGTGCTTTTTGAGGAAAAAAAGCTTCACCTGTAAATATTAAGATTAGAACAACTAGCTAGATCGAGTCTTTATGTAGAAAACCATGATTAAAAGCGATCTGATTTAAAGGGACATAAAACCCAAAAATGATTCAGATAGAGAATGTGATTTTAAACAACTTTCTATTTTTACTTCTATTATCAATTTGCCTTAGTTCTCTTGCTATATTTTTGTTGAAATGCAGGGATGTAAGATCAGGAGCGTGCAATTGTCTGGAGCACTATATGGCAGCAGTTTTGCAAGAATGTTATCCATTTGCAAGATCACTTAGTCTGAACTTCAAATGAGTAGTAGATTGTTTTCTGACACATTTCAGTTGTCTATTTCCACTCCCCCTGTACCATGTGACAGCCATCAGCCAATCACAAATGCACATACGTATATTCTGTGAATTCTTGCACATGCTCAGTAGGAGTTGGTGACTCGAAACGTATAGATATAAAAAGACTGTGCACATTTTGTTATTGGAAGTAAATTGGAAAGTTGTTTAAAATTGCTGCTCTATCTGAATCATGAGAGTTTAATTTTGGCTTGAGTGTCCCTTTAATCCAAAGGACGTGAGATAATGATCCATCTCCTGTATCCTCTTCTATCTGTTCATTGGAAAGTTAGTTGCCACTAATATATTTGCGAAAAGGAAAATGCTGCTACCTGCTGGTATTATGTGAAACCGTTAAGCTCCCTTATGAAAGACTTGTGTAATAATATTTATTGCCCTTTTCATAAACAGATGCTGGTAAAGGGAGTGAGATTGGCTGATGGCTGTCACATGATACAGGGGGAGTGGAAATAGACATAACTTTGAAACTTGCCAAAAAAAAATCTACTACTCATTTGAAGTTCAGACTAAGTCACTGGTTTTATAACCTGTCCCTAGGCCTCCCCAACAGGCCAGGTTTTCAGGATTACTATGGATGAGAGCAGCTAAAATAACCATATTTACTAATCAGATTATTTCACCTGTGCTCTAGTTCCTCAAAATGTGGCCAGTTACCGAGGCCTGAGCACAGGTTTGAAAACCAGTGGAATAAGTGCCATTGTCTTTTTATTAGGTATATTTTAATTATGCAAATCTTCTGTATTTAGTGGTCCTTTAAGTCCCTTGGTATCCTTTATTGCTGGGCACATTAGGTGACCCAATAAGAAAAGGCATTTAGGCGCAGCCACCAATCAGCAGCTAGCTCTCAGTAGCGCATTACTATTCATAAGCCTATCTAAATCCTCTTCTCAACAAACTATACCAAGAGAACAAAACAAATGAATAATAATACAAGTAAAATTGTATGTTCTATCTGGATAGGGAAAGAAAAGTTGTGGGTGTCATGTCCCGTTAACTCATTGGTTGCCGGTAGCACTCTCTGTAATTATTTATTTGGTTACCAGTGAGACACAGTAACTTCTTTCTCTGAAATCTGCATCCTTTACTTTGCGTGGTGTAACCCTAATATTCTGTTTCTAACGTGCTATAGGAATTGTAACCGTTAATACCTCTGTACTTCCTCTCCCACAGAGTTTGCCCTGGACGAGCTGTGTCCACCAGAAGCAGAAACAGAAGATGAATATATGGACTGTACATAAGACGGCCGTTCCACACACCTGTGCTGCATCGGACTTTAACGGACTGTGTTTTGTTTAGTTTTTTTGTAGTCTGATACCTGCATTAATCTGACAGCAAAACGATTTTCAAAATAAGTTTAAAAAAATATACATAAAAATATATATTGAAAAATAATTAAAAAAAAAAAAAGAATCTTCCTTTATGTAAATGTTTAAACTTTTTAAAAAAATACATTTTGTGAAAATGTGAATACTGTACATTTTTTAAAAATGAAATAAATTCAAGATTGAAAAAAACATGCTGTAATAAAATACATCCCAGCAACACAATTTGTAATTTAAAGGTCCATTATAGAGATAAATTGATGTGTAGTAAATCATTAAAGAATGTAAATTAACACTGGTGTGCCCCATCAATGCTATGTGTTTAACTTCTGCAAAGAGGTTAAACACATAAACTCCTGCTCGGGGACTGCACTACAGAGCACTGCTTGTTTCGAGCGGACATGGCCACTGACCCAACTGTAACCACTGATACCGATTGGGTCAGTGTCGGTTTCTGCTGAGGACCAGCAGTCCTCTTATGCTCCTGAACAGTAATTTATATATGTGTTTAACCATTTTGCAGGGGATAAACGCATACCAGTGCAGTGGCGCTAGTATTAAAAATGACATGCTCTGAGATTTTCATAAAGGGAAAACCTGGAAATCCTATATAATTCCATTAAAGGGACATTACACACTTTGAGATGGTGATATAAAATGATAAATTGTATATATAGAACAAAATTCTGCAATTTACTTTCATTATTTATCTTGTCCTCTTTTCCTGTATTTCCATTCTGAAATTGTGAGCATTTCAGTTCCTGTTAGAAATGGAAGTGCAGAACACTGTTATATCCCACACAGCCATTGGCTGCACACTCTAGTGACCTATTTATAACTGTCCCTAATTGGCCACATCAGAGATGGTAACCTAAGTTACTGGCAGCTCCCATTGTTTCTCCAACATAGGTGTGTCCGGTCCACGGCGTCATCCTTACTTGTGGGATATTCTCTTCCCCAACAGGAAATGGCAAAGAGCCCAGCAAAGCTGGTCACATGATCCCTCCTAGGCTCCGCCTTCCCCAGTCATTCTCTTTGCCGTTGTACAGGCAACATCTCCACGGAGATGGCTTAGAGTTTTTTGGTGTTTAACTGTAGTTTTTATTATTCAATCAAGAGGATAAAAAATTAGAAGGTTTGCTTAAAAAGATGTTTGTTCAGCAAGGTTACCTTCTACAACCAATTTCATGCATTGTTCCTGTCACCACAGCAGCGTGTTTCTGGTTCGATGAACTAGAAAAGGCGCTCAATAATAATTCTTCTTCTTATGAGGAGATTATGGACAGAATTCATGCTCTCAAATTGGCTAATTCTTTCACCCTAGACGCCACTTTGCAATTGGCTAGGTTAGCGGCGAAAAATTCTGGTTTTGCTATTGTGGCGCGCAGAGCGCTTTGGCTAAAATCTTGGTCAGCGGATGCGTCTTCCAAGAACAAATTGCTTAACATTCCTTTCAAGGGGAAAACGCTGTTTGGCCCTGACTTGAAAGAGATTATCTCTGATATCACTGGGGGCAAGGGCCACGCCCTTCCTCAGGATAGGTCTTTCAAGGCCAAAAATAAACCTAATTTTCGTCCCTTTCGCAGAAACGGACCAGCCCCAAGTGCTACGTCCTCTAAGCAAGAGGTTGTCCTGGCCTTTCTCAGATCTCACGGGTGGAAAGTGAACGTAGAAAAAAGTTCTCTATCTCCGTCAACAAGGGTTCCCTTCTTGGGAACAATAATAGACTCCTTAGAAATGAGGATTTTTCTGACAGAGGCCAGAAAATCAAAACTTCTAAACTCTTGTCAAATACTTCATTCTGTTCCTCTTCCTTCCATAGCGCAGTGCATGGAAGTAATAGGTTTGATGGTAGCGGCAATGGACATAGTTCCTTTTGCGCGAATTCATCTAAGACCATTACAACTGTGCATGCTCAGTCAGTGGAATGGGGACTATACAGACTTGTCTCCGACGATACAAGTAGATCAGAGGACCAGAGATTCACTCCGTTGGTGGCTGTCCCTGGACAACCCGTCACAGGGGATGAGCTTCCGCAGACCAGAGTGGGTCATTGTCACGACCGACGCCAGTCTGGTGGGCTGGGGCGCGGTCTGGGGACCCCTGAAAGCTCAGGGTCTTTGGTCTCGGGAAGAATCTCTTCTCCCGATAAATATTCTGGAACTGAGAGCGATATTCAATGCTCTCAAGGCTTGGCCTCAGCTAGCAAAGGCCAAGTTCATACGGTTTCAATCAGACAACATGACGACTGTTGCGTACATCAACCATCAGGGGGGAACAAGGAGTTCCCTGGCGATGGAAGAAGTGACCAAAATCATTCAATGGGCGGAGACTCACTCCTGCCACTTGTCTGCAATCCACATCCCAGGAGTGGAAAATTGGGAAGCGGATTTTCTGAGTCGTCAGACATTTCAACCGGGGGAGTGGGAACTCCATCCGGAAATCTTTGCCCAAATTACTCAATTGTGGGGCATTCCAGACATGGATCTGATGGCCTCTCGTCAGAACTTCAAGGTTCCTTGCTACGGGTCCAGATCCAGGGATCCCAAGGCGACTCTAGTAGATGCACTAGTAGCACCTTGGACCTTCAAACTAGCTTATGTATTCCCGCCGTTTCCTCTCATCCCCAGGCTGGTAGCCAGGATCAATCAGGAGAGGGCATCGGTGATCTTGATAGCTCCTGCGTGGCCACGCAGGACTTGGTATGCAGACCTGGTGAATATGTCATCGGCTCCACTATGGAAGCTACCTTTGAGACGAGACCTTCTTGTTCAAGGTCCGTTCGAACATCCGAATCTGGTCTCACTCCAACTGACTGCTTGGAGATTGAACGCTTGATCTTATCAAAGCGAGGGTTCTCAGATTCTGTCATTGATACTCTTGTTCAGGCCAGAAAGCCTGTAACTAGAAAAATCTACCACAAAATATGGAAAAAATATATCTGTTGGTGTGAATCTAAAGGATTCCCTTGGGACAAGGTAAAAATTCCTAAGATTCTATCCTTTCTTCAAGAAGGTTTGGAGAAAGGATTATCTGCAAGTTCTTTGAAGGGACAGATTTCTGCCTTGTCTGTGTTACTTCACAAAAAGCTGGCAGCTGTGCCAGATGTTCAAGCCTTTGTTCAGGCTCTGGTTAGAATCAAGCCTGTTTACAAACTTTGACTCCTCCTTGGAGTCTCAATTTAGTTCTTTCAGTTCTTCAGGGGGTTCCGTTTGAACCCTTACATTCCGTTGATATTAAGTTATTATCTTGGAAAGTTTTGTTTTTGGTTGCAATTTCTTCTGCTAGAAGAGTTTCAGAATTATCTGCTCTGCAGTGTTCTCCTCCTTATCTGGTGTTCCATGCAGATAAGGTGGTTTTACGTACTAAACCTGGTTTTCTTCCGAAAGTTGTTTCTAACAAAAACATTAACCAGGAGATAGTCGTGCCTTCTTTGTGTCCGAATCCAGTTTCAAAGAAGGAACGTTTGTTGCACAATTTGGATGTAGTTCGTGCTCTAAAATTCTATTTAGATGCTACAAAGGATTTTAGACAAACATCTTCTTTGTTTGTTGTTTATTCTGGTAAAAGGAGAGGTCAAAAGGCAACTTCTACCTCTCTCTCTTTTTGGATTAAAAGCATCATCAGATTGGCTTACGAGACTGCCGGACGGCAGCCTCCTGAAAGAATCACAGCTCATTCCACTAGGGCTGTGGCTTCCACATGGGCCTTCAAGAACGAGGCTTCTGTTGATCAGATATGTAAGGCAGCGACTTGGTCTTCACTGCACACTTTTTTACTAAATTTTACAAATTTGATACTTTTGCTTCTTCTGAGGCTATTTTTGGGAGAAAGGTTTTGCAAGCCGTGGTGCCTTCCATCTAGGTGACCTGATTTGCTCCCTCCCTTCATCCGTGTCCTAAAGCTTTGGTATTGGTTCCCACAAGTAAGGATGACGCCGTGGACCGGACACACCTATGTTGGAGAAAACAGAATTTATGTTTACCTGATAAATTACTTTCTCCAACGGTGTGTCCGGTCCACGGCCCGCCCTGGTTTTTTAATCAGGTCTGATAATTTATTTTCTTTAACTACAGTCACCACGGTATCATATGATTTCTCCTATGCAAATATTCCTCCTTTACGTCGGTCGAATGACTGGGGAAGGCGGAGCCTAGGAGGGATCATGTGACCAGCTTTGCTGGGCTCTTTGCCATTTCCTGTTGGGGAAGAGAATATCCCACAAGTAAGGATGACGCCGTGGACCGGACACACCGTTGGAGAAAGTAATTTATCAGGTAAACATAAATTCTGTTTTTATAGACACTAAAACTTTACACTTATTTTGTCAATATTTAAACAGCTAATGAAACTTTATTTCTTTTATTTTACATCCCTTGAAAAACTACTTGGCTTCCTAACACTGGTCATTGCAACTACTGCGTTACAACTTATAAAATATCACACTATACGTGTTATGGTACACTCCGCAATGTCATTGGTATAAGTGTCATGTTAAAGGGACATAATGTTACAATAATAAAATCCTCTAGGTCATTAGATCATTTAATTATTGTTTAAAGGGACATGAATCACTTTACAGATTTATAAAATGAAATGTTTGTGTTGTATAAAAAAAAATGCATCATATATCATGTTTGTGACCTTTTCCTGTAATTTAGCTCTGAAAATTGAGTGCTTTCCCGTTCCCCTTGTATTCACACATTATTTAGATATGTTATGTATTGTCCCTTTAACTATGTTTAATCCACTTACAGGGGTTAAACACACCGTTCTAAAATCCACTCAGCCAGATTTCAGATTGATAAGTATACATCATTTTATTCCTGATATTATTGAAGTCGTCTTTATATTTAATTTTATGTTCTATCCCTTGGAGCCTGGATGTGTTTTTTTTTATGGCTAACATTTAGCAGATCTGGTGGGTAGTATTGGTTTCTTTCGTAAGATGATGAGAGTCCACAAGCCATCACATGTGGGATTAAAGGGACAGGCTACTCCAGAATTTTTATTGTTTAATAAAATAGATAATACCTTTATTGCCCAATCATCAGTTTTGCATGACCAACACAGTTATATTAATATACTTTTTACCTCTGTGATTACCCTGTATCTAAGCCTCTGCAGACTGCTCCTTATCTTAGTTATATTAATATACTTTTTACCTCTGTGATTACCTTGTATCTAAGCCTCTGCAGACTACTCCTTATCTTAGTTATATTAATATACTTTTTACCTCTGTGATTACCTTGTATCTAAACCTCTGCAGACTGCTCCTTATCTCAGTTATATTAATATACTTTCTTTCATGTAATTAGCAAGAGTCCATGAGCTAGTGACGTATGGGATATACATTCCTACCAGGAGGGGCAAAGTTTCCCAAACCTCAAAATGCCTATAAATACACCCCTCACCACACCCACAAATCAGTTTTACAAACTTTGCCTCCTGTGGAGGTGGTGAAGTAAGTTTGTGCTAGATTCTACGTTGATATGCGCTCCGCAGCAGGTTGGAGCCCGGTTTTCCTCTCAGCGTGCAGTGAATGTCAGAGGGATGTGAAGGGAGTATTGCTTATTTGAATTCAATGATCTCCTTCTACGGGGTCTATTTCATAGGTTCTCTGTTATCGGTCGTAGAGATTCATCTCTTACCTCCCTTTTCAGATCGACGATATACTCTTATATATACCATTACCTCTACTGATTCTCGTTTCAGTACTGGTTTGGCTTTCTACTACATGTAGATGAGTGTCCTGGGGTAAGTAAGTCTTATTTTCTGTGACACTCTAAGCTATGGTTGGGCACTTTTATATAAAGTTCTAAATATATGTGTTTAAACATTTATTTGCCTTGATTCAGGATGTTCAACGTTCCTTATTTTCAGACAGTCAGTTTCATATTTGGGATAATGCATTTGAATAATTCAATTTTTTCTTACCTTAAAATTTGACTTTTTTTCCTGTGGGCTGTTAGGCTCGCGGGGGCTGAAAATGCTTCATTTTATTGCGTCATTCTTGGCGCGGACTTTCTTGGCGCAAAAATTTTCTTGTCATTTCCGGCGTCATACGTGTCGCCGGAAGTTGCGTCATTTTTTTGACGTTTTTGCGCCAAAAAAATGTCGGCGTTACCGGATGTGGCGCCATTTTTGGCGCCAAAAGCATTTAGGCGCCAAATAATGTGGGCAGCTTTTTTGGCACTAAAAAATTTGAGCGTCATTGTTGTCTCCACAATATTTAAGTCTCATTATTTATTGCTTCTGGTTGCTAGAAACTTGTTCATTGGCATTTTTTTTCCCATTCCTGAAACTGTCATTTAAGGAATTTGATCAATTTTGCTTTATATGTTGTTTTTTTCTATTACATATTGCAAGATATCTCAAATGGACTCAGAAGCCACTTTTGGAAAAACGCTTAACTGAGTTTCAGTTCTACCAAAGCTAAGTTCATTTATTTTAAATGTTATAAATGTTTATCTTTAGCTGTGGTTTGTAATAAGATATTATGTTATACTTTTACATGCGGAATCCATTAGTATTTATGCTTTATATATTTTCTTTTCTTACAAGAAATATTTAGAAGACTTATAAGAAATATTTTTCTGATTCTATGTTAAAGGCTTTGTCTGACTTCGTGCCTTCTAATAAAATTTTTAGGTCTTTTTCACTTCTTTTTTAATTATTGAAGTTTCAAATGACCAACAACATACTGATTTATCCTTCTCTGATGATGTTTTTTCTCTTTCAGAAATTTTCTTCATCAGATATTGACACTAACAAATCTACTTTTTTATTATTTTTCTATTATTAAAGTACATTTGTTCTTTGTTGAAAAGGTGTTGATTATTTTGGATATTAAGGTAACTAGTTTTTTTTTTTGATAAACTTTTTATTGAGGTTATATTTGAACATACAATCTTTCAGTAGTAAAAATAACGACAATGTTCACATGTGATAATGCATGAAAGATACATACATAAGTGTAGGGTTCAACAAGTACAGACAAAAACAGAATGAGAATACAGACTTCTCCCTACAGGAAAATCCTCGTTTTTACAGAGGTCACCTTTTGGAATAGACAATGACTCTTCAGGGATATATAATCATAGATTGCTATATTACAAAGGTGTTTTCTTTAGGTCGATAAACCAGTCAATGGAAGTAAAAGAAAAAGAAAAACAGTATATTTCAGACTAGTGCATTATGTCTCAATCTCCTATTAGGTTGGGGGGCCTTCCGGCCCCTCTCCGCCAGTTGGTTGTTAATTAGTGCGGCAGGCTACCATTTCGGCATCTAGAAAGGTGTCAGGGTATGAGGTGAGCAGAAAAGAGATACAGGTGGGGTGGGAGGTGAAGGTGGTTAGGGATGACATTTCCCTATTCATCTCCCCTTTTCTGAGTATCTAGGTAGGGGTTATACGGGTAAGCATGGATTCCCAGGGTTCCCAGATTAAGCAATAATTGTTCAGCTGGCGCTGTTCCCTAGCCACGTAGTTTTCCATATTTTTGATGTAGTTTATCCCCTCTATCACACTCTGCAGTCTGGGGGGTTGGCTCTTTTTCCAATTTCTGGCCACCAACAACTTAGCGGAGAGCAGGATATAAATCAGGAGGTTTCGCTTGTGTTTCGGAAACTTATCAATTTCTAGGTGTAAGATGGCCATAGCTGGACTTAAAGTTGGCGTTAAGTCTAGATCTTTGCAGATCTTTTCTACTTTCTGCCAATAGGCTGTCAATTTAGGGCAAGTCCACCAAACATGAATAGGGGACCCCGGCTCTCCACACTCCCTCCAGCACAGCTGCGAGTGCCCGGGATAGAGCTTTCGCAGTTTTGTGGGAACTAAGTGCCATCTTGTGATCACCTTGAAATATAACTCATATAGTGTGACGCAATGAGTTGCCCTTTTCGTTAGGCTGATGGCCTTACTCCAGGATTCTGGTGTGAAAGTAGCTTGCAAATCCCCCTCCCAAGCAGTCATATGGATAACATACTGATTTATCCTTCTCTGATGATGTTTTTTTTCAGATATTTTCTTCATCAGATATTGACACTAACAAATCTACTTTTTTATTATTTTTCAATTATTAAAGTACATTTGTTCTTTGTTGAAAAGGTGTTGATTATTTTGGATATTAAGGTAACTAGTTCTTTAAGACTAGCTGACATTATTTCTGCCTATTTATTTCTTTAGAGGTTTTCTTTCCAATTCCCTATACTAGGGAATGGAATAGGCTGAGAATTTTCTTTTATTCCTTCTTCAAAGGTTTTAAACTATATTCTTTGCCAGCAGTTAAATTCAATTTGGAGGGTTCTCCAATTTATTGGGGCTATCTCTAATTCTACTAATTATGCTATTGTTTCTATAGCAAAATAGTATTTATTTTCCTTTAGATAGTTGTATCTTATTTATGGAAAATTTAGTTTCAGGTACTCTTCTTGGTCCTGTGATTTATTTGGATATTGCAATTGCTTCATTTTCTCTGTTTACTTTAAGATCAAGTATCAGATTATGATTTATTTTAGCATTGTTAAAGAGACAACATTTACTAGACTAGGTGCAGTTGCATTTGTCTTGTTGTTTTGCATTTATTGATTATGCAAGTCCACTGTATTGGCTGGTCCTTTAAACCGGACTATCATGCTAATAATTTCATTTGTGTCTTCATTTTATTGAATATTTTCGCAAATGAGGGTTAATCTATGTCTTTAGCTTTTTTAGCTAGAAGAATTTTGTGATTTTTAAAAAAAAAAAAAAATCCATATTTCCTTTGTTCTAAGATAATCAATTATTTGTTTTATAATTGGATTCAATTCTTAACTGTTACTCTGGGCTTCAAGGTTGAGTTCTAAGACTAAAACTTTAAGCTTATACTAGTTTGGTTGTTCTTATTAAGGAACGAATTCCTGAGTTCTTTCCCAAGTAACATGTCTATAATTGGAGTTCGAAATCAGCTCCCTAATTTCTCCAACATAGGTGTGTCCGGTCCACGGCGTCATCCTTACTTGTGGGATATTCTCTTCCCCAACAGGAAATGGCAAAGAGCCCAGCAAAGCTGGTCATATGATCCCTCCTAGGCTCCGCCTACCCCAGTCATTCTCTTTGCCGTTGCACAGGCAACATCTCCACGGAGATGGCTAAGAGTTTTTTGGTGTTTAAATGTAGTTTTTATTCTTCAATCAAGTGTTTGTTATTTTAAAATAGTGCTGGTATGTACTATTTACTCTGAAACAGAAAAGAGAAGAAGATTTCTGTTTGTGAGAGGAAGATGATTTTAGCAAACGTTACTAAAATCGATTGCTGTTTCCACACAGGACTGTTGAGATGAAGTAACTTCAGTTGGGGGAAGCAGTTGGCAGACTTTTCTGCCTGAGGTATGATGGCCACATTTCTAACACAACTTGGTAATGCTGGAAGGCTGTCATTTTCCCTATGGGGACCGGTAAGCCATTTTCTTAGATTAAGTATGAGAATAAAGGCTTTATAAGGGCTTAAAA
Organism: Bombina bombina; assembly: GCF_027579735.1. Lineage (NCBI taxonomy): Eukaryota > Metazoa > Chordata > Amphibia > Anura > Bombinatoridae > Bombina > Bombina bombina. The sequence goes on from NC_069505.1 coordinate 410,564,906, forward strand.
AACTGGTAGACATTTTTCTGGGCTAAAACGATTACTTGCTAAGCATATTTGACAGATTATAGCGCTTTATAGTTATTATAATCTTGGGGATTGTTGTTAAAAAACGGCAGGCACTGTATGAACACCTTTTTCAGATGGGGGCCTTTCTCTAGTCATAGGCAGAGCCTAATTTTCGTGCCACTAATGCGCAGTTGTTTTTGGAAGGCAAGGCATGCAGATGCATGTGTGAGGAGCTAAGATCCACTGAAAAAGCTTACAGAAGGCGTCATTTGGTATCGTATTCCCCTCTGGGCTTGGTTGGGTCTCAGCAAAGCAGATTCCTGGGACTGTATAGGGGTTAAATGTAAAAACGGCTCCGGTTCCGTTATTTTAAGGGTTAAAGCTTTCAAATTTGGTGTGCAATACTTTTAAGGCTTTAAGACACTGTGGTGAAATTTTGGTGAATTTTGAACAATTGCTTCATACTTTTTCGCATATTCAGTAATAAAGTGTGTTCTGTTTAAAATTTAAAGTGACAGTAACGGTTTTATTTTAAAACGTTTTTTGTGCTTTGTTGACAAGTTTAAGCCTGTTTAACATGTCTGAACCATCAGATAAACGATGTTCTATATGTATGAAAGCCAATGTGTCTCCCCATTTAAATATGTGATAATTGTGACATGGTGCCCAAACAAAGTAGGGACAATGATGCCACAGATAATAATAGTGCCCAAGATGATTCTTCAGATGAGGGGAGTAAGCATGGTACTGCATCACCCCCTTCTGTGTCTACACCAGTTTTGCCCACACAAGAGGCCCCTAGTACATCTAGTGCGCCAATACTTATTACTATGCAACAATTAACGGCTGTTATGGATAATTCTATTGCAAATATTTTATCTAAAATGCCTACTTATCAAAGAAAGCGCGATTGCTCTGTTTTAAACACTGAAGAGCAAGAGGACGCTGATGATAACGCTTCTGACATACCCTCACACCAATCTGAAGGGGCCAGGAGGGAGGTTTTGTCTGAGGGAGAAATTTCAGATTCAGGGAAAATTTCTCAACAAGCTGAACCTGATGTTGTAACATTTAAATTTAAATTAGAACATCTCCGCGCACTGCTTAAGGAGGTATTATCTACTCTGGATGATTGTGACAATTTGGTCATTCCAGAGAAATTATGTAAGATGGATAAGTTCCTAGAGGTTCCGGTGCCCCCCGATGTTTTTCCTATACCCAAGCGGGTGGCGGATATAGTAAACAAGGAATGGGTTACCTTCTTCAACCAATTTCATGCATTGTTCCTGTCACTACGGCAGCGTGTTTCTGGTTCGAAGAACTAGAAAAGTCGCTCGATAAAGAATCTTCGTATGAGGAGATTATGGGCAGAGTTCATGCACTTAAATTGGCTAACTCTTTTATTCTAGATGCCGCTTTGCAATTAGCGAGATTAGCGGCGAAAAATTCAGGGTTTGCTATCGTGGCGCGCAGAGCGCTCTGGCTGAAGTCTTGGTTAGCGGATGTGTCTTCCAAGACAAAATTACTTAACATCCCTTTCAAGGGCAAAACACTGTTTGGGCCTGATTTGAAAGAGATTATTTCAGACATCACCGGAGGAAAGGGCCACGCCCTTCCTCAGGATAGGTCTTTTAAGGCTAGAAATAAGCCTAATTTTCGTCCCTTTCGCAGAAACGGACCAGCCTCTACTTCTACATCCTCTAAGCAAGAGGGTAATACTTCTCAACCCAAACCAGCCTGGAGACCGATGCAAGGCTGGAACAAGGGTAAGCAGGCCAAGAAGCCTGCCACTGCTACCAAAACAGCATGAAGGGATGGCCCCCGATCCGGGACCGGATCTGGTGGGGGGCAGACTTTCTCTCTTTGCTCAGGCCTGGGCAAGAGATGTTCAGGATCCTTGGGCACTAGAAATAGTTTCTCAAGGTTATCTCCTGGAATTCAAGGAACTACCCCCAAGGGGAAGGTTCCACAGGTCTCAATTATCTTCAAACCAAATAAAAAGACAGGCATTCTTACATTGTGTAGAAGACCTGTTAAGGATGGGAGTAATTCATCCAGTTCCAATAAGAGAACAAGGGATGGGGTTTTACTCCAACCTGTTCATAGTTCCCAAAAAAGAGGGAACGTTCAGACCAATTCTAGATCTCAAGATCCTAAACAAATTTCTCAGGGTCCCATCGTTCAAAATGGAAACCATTCGAACGATCCTTCCTACCATCCAGGAAGGTCAATTCATGACCACGGTGGATTTAAAGGATGCGTACCTCCATATTCCTATCCACAAGGAACATCATCAGTTCCTAAGGTTCGCTTTTCTGGACAAGCATTACCAGTTTGTGGCACTTCCATTCGGGTTAGCCACTGCTCCGAGAATTTTCACAAAGGTACTAGGGTCCCTTCTAGCGGTTCTAAGACCAAGGGGCATTGCAGTAGTACCGTACTTGGACGACATCCTGATTCAAGCGTCGTCTCTGTCAAAGGCAAAGGCTCATACGGACATCGTCCTAGCCTTTCTCAGATCTCACGGATGGAAAGTAAACATAGAAAAAAGTTCTCTTTCCCCGTCAACAAGAGTTCCCTTCTTGGGAACAATAATAGACTCCTTAGAAATGAGAATTTTTCTGACAGAGGTCAGAAAATCAAAACTTCTAAGCTCTTGTCAAGTTCTTCATTCTGTTCTTCGTCCTTCCATAGCGCAGTGCATGGAAGTAATAGGATTGATGGTTGCAGCAATGGACATAGTTCCTTTTGCACAAATTCATCTAAGACCATTACAACTGTGCATGCTCAGACAGTGGAATGGGGATTATACAGACTTGTCTCCGACGATTCAAGTAGATCAAAGGACCAGGGATTCACTCCGTTGGTGGCTAATCCTGGAAATCTGTCACAGGGAATGAGCTTCCGCAGACCAGAGTGGGTCATTGTCACGACCGACGCCAGTCTGGTGGGCTGGGGCGCGGTCTGGGAACCCCTGAAAGCTCAGGGTCTATGGTCTCGGTAAGAATCTCTTCTCCCGATAAACATTCTGGAACTGAGAGCGATATTCAATGCTCTCAAAGCTTGGCCTCATCTAGCAAAGGCCAAATTCATAAGGTTTCAATCAGACAACATGACGACAGTTGCTTATATCAACCATCAGGGGGGAACAAGGAGTTCCCTGGCGATGGAGGAAGTGACCAAGATAATTCAATGGGCGGAGGATCACTCCTGCCACTTGTCTGCAATCCACATCCCAGGAGTGGAAAATTGGGAAGCGGATTTTCTGAGTCGTCAGACATTCCATCCGGGGGAGTGGGAACTCCACCCGGAAATCTTTACCCAAATAACTCAATTATGGGGCATTCCAGACATGGATCTGATGGCGTCTCGCCAGAACTTCAAGGTTCCTTGTTACGGGTCCAGATCCAGGGATCCCAAGGCGACTCTAGTAGATGCACTAGTAGCACCTTGGACCTTCAACCTAGCTTATGTTTTCCCACCGTTTCCTCTCATTCCCAGGCTGGTAGCCAGGATCAACCAGGAGAGGGCTTCGGTGATCTTGATAGCTCCTGCGTGGCCACGCAGGACTTGGTATGCAGACCTGGTGAATGTCATCGGCTCCACCATGGAAGCTACCTTTGAGACAGGACCTTCTTGTTCAAGGTCCATTCGAACATCCGAATCTGGTTTCTCTCCAACTGACTGCTTGGAGATTGAACGCTTGATTTTATCAAAGCGTGGGTTTTCAGATTCTGTAATAGATACTCTTATTCAGGCTAGAAAGCCTGTAACTAGAAAGATTTACCATAAGATATGGAAAAAATATATCTATTGGTGTGAATCTAAAGGATTCCCATGGAACAAGATAAATATTCCTAGGATTTTATCCTTTCTACAAGAGGGTTTGGAGAAGGGATTATCTGCAAGTTCTCTGAAGGGACAGATTTCTGCGTTATCTGTTTTACTTCACAAAAGGCTGGCAGCTGTGCCAGACGTTCAGGCGTTTGTTCAGGCTCTGGTTAGAATCAAGCCTGTTTACAGACCTTTGACTCCTCCCTGGAGTCTCAATCTAGTTCTTTCAGTTCTTCAAGGGGTTCCGTTTGAACCCTTACATTCTGTAGATATTAAGTTATTATTTTGGAAAGTTTTGTTTTTGGTTGCAATTTCTTCTGCTAGAAGAGTTTCAGAGTTATCTGCTCTGCAGTGTTCTCCGCCCTATCTGGTGTTCCATGCAGATAAGGTGGTTTTGCGTACTAAGCCTGGTTTTCTTCCGAAAGTTGTTTCCAACAAGAATATTAACCAGGAGATAGTTGTACCTTCTTTGTGCCCGAATCCAGTTTCAAAGAAGGAACGTTTGTTACACAATTTGGACGTAGTCCGTGCTCTAAAATTCTATTTAGAGGCCACTAAAGAGGCTATTTTTGGGAGAAAGGTTTTGCAAGCCGTGGTGCCTTCCATTTAGGTGACCTGATTTGCTCCCTCCCTTCATCCGTGTCCTAAAGCTTTGGTATTGGTTCCCACAAGTAAGGATGACGCCGTGGACCGGACACACCTATGTTGGAGAAAACAGAATTTATGCTTACCTGATAAATTACTTTCTCCAACGGTGTGTCCGGTCCACGGCCCGCCCTGGTTTTTTTAATCAGGTCTGATGAATTATTTTCTCTAACTACAGTCACCACGGTATCATATGGTTTCTCCTATGCATATTTCCTCCTGTACGTCGGTCGAATGACTGGGGTAGGCGGAGCCTAGGAGGGATCATATGACCAGCTTTGCTGGGCTCTTTGCCATTTCCTGTTGGGGAAGAGAATATCCCACAAGTAAGGATGACGCCGTGGACCGGACACACCGTTGGAGAAAGTAATTTATCAGGTAAGCATAAATTCTGTTTTTGCGATGTACGTGCCGTATTCCAGCTTGGCTGGTAAGGGGCAGGTTAAGGCTTCTTTGAAATTTATTTTGTCCAAAATTTCTTTGATTTTATTCCAGCAAGGCTAACACTTTCTTTAACTGTGTTTCTGTCCTATATATTTTGGGTACTGTTGAAGCATGGCTGGGCACCCATGGGGTTCAAGCGCTGCTCAGACCTGGAATCTTCTGGGGTATTTCTTCCAGTTTCTTTTGAGGAACCGGGTTTTGGAGTTTTATTCAAACTATTTTGCCTTTTTATGGTCTTTGATAGCATTATTTGTTTTCATTAGATACAATAAATGCATATTTTCATTTTTCTGTTTTCATTCAGATTATTTTCTGAGGATGCGGAATCTCATATGATTCACTTACTCTTCAAGACATAGAGGATCTTCTTTTCTAAAGCTCTTGATCCCTCACACAAGGGTCACCTTTTTTAGGTTTCCAGATAGTTTGTGTCACTGTCCTTGTCTCTATCAGACAAGGGATAATGTTATTGGGTTCCGTCTATCGGTACCTTTAGTCTCTATTATTTCCTTCAGTTGCTATATATGCATAGAAGTTTTAGGTCTTATGGCCACAGCATTGGATTCAATTCCCTTTGCTCATTTTCTCTAGAAAGAACCTTTTCAATCTTTTATAAGTGTTGTTTCTTCAAGAACATGGTTGGAGGATCAATTTACCAAAAAGTTTGTTTGATTCCTCAGACAAGGGTAACCTTTTTAGGTTTCCTGATGGATTCAGTGTTCTTGATTCTGTCTCTGACGGACAAGAGGCGTCTGAAATTGGTTTCAGCTTATCGAAACCTTCAGTCTCAATCATTCCCTTCGGTAGCCTTATGCATGGAAATTCTAGGTCTTATGACTGCTGCATTGGATGCGATTCCCTTTGCTCGTTTTCACATGCGACCTCTTCAGCTCTGTATGCTGAACCAGTGGTGCAGGGATTATACAAAGATATCTCAATTAATATCTTTAAAACCGATTGTTCGACACTCTCTGACGTGGTGGACAGATCACCATTGTTTAGTTCAGGGGGCTTCTTTTTGTTCCTCCAACCTAGACTGTGATCTCAACAGATGCAAATCTGACAGGTTGGGGAGCTGTATGGGGGTTTCTGACAGCACAAGGGGTTTGGGAATCTCAGGAGGTGAGATTACCAATCAACATTTTTGGAACTCCGTGCAATTTTCAGAGCTCTTCAGTCGTGGCCTCTTCTAAAGAGAGAGTCGTTCATTTGTTTCTAGACGGACGATGTCACAACCGTAGCATATGTAAATCATCAAGGAGGAACTCACAGTCCTCTGGCTATGAAAGAAGTCTCTTGAATACTTGTATGGGCGGAATCCAGCTCCTGTCTAATTTCTGCGGTTCATATCCCAGGTATAGACAATTGGGAAGCGGATTATCTCAGTCGAACCGTGGACTCTTCCATTAAGACCAGACCTTCTATCGCAAGGTCCTTTTTTCCATCAGGTTCTCAAATCCTTCAATTTGAAGGTATGGAGATTGAACACTTGATTCTCAATCATAGAGGTTTCTCTGACTCTGTGATTAATACTAGGTTACAGGCTCGTAAAACTGTATCTAGGAAGATATATTATCGAGTCTGGAAGATTTTCATTTCTTGGTGTTTTTCTCATCTTTTTTTCTTGGCATTCTTTTAGAATTCCTAGAATTTTACAGTTTTCTTCAGGATGGTTTGGATAAGGTTTGTCTGGAAGTTCCTTGAAAGGTCAAATCTTTGCTCTTTCTGTTCTTTTTTTCACAGAAAGATTGCTAGTCTTCCTGATATTCATTGTTTTGTACAAGCTTTGGCTCGTATAAAACCTGTTATTAAGTCAATCTCTCCTCCTTGGAGTTTGAATTTGGTTCTGGGGGCTCTTCAAGCTCCTCCGTTTGAACCTATGCATTCGCTAGACATTAAATTACTTTCTTGGAAAGCTTTGTTTCTTTTGGCCATCTCTTCTGCTAGAAGAGTTTCTGAATTATCTGCTCTTTCTTGTGAGTCTCCTTTTCTGATTTTTCATCAGGATAAGACGGTGTTGCAAACTTCTTTTAAATTTTTACCTAAGGTTGTGAATTCTAACAACATTAGTAGAGAAATTGTGTCCTAATCCTAAGAATTCTAAGGAAAACTCGTTGCATTCTTTGGATATAGTTAGAGCTTTGAAATATTATGTTGAAGCTACTAAGGATTTCCGAAAGACTTCTAGTCTATTTGTTATCTTTTCCGGTTCTAGGAAAGGTCAGAAGGCTTCTGCCATTTCTTTGGCATCTTGGTTAAAATCTTTGTTTCATCATGCCTATGTCGAGTCGGGTAAAACTCCGCCTCAAAGGATTACAGCTCATTCTACTAGGTCAGTTTCTACTTCCTGGGCGTATAGGAATGAAGCTTCAGTTGATCAGATTTGCAAAGCAGCCACTTGGTCTTCTTTGCATACTTTTACTAAATTCTACCATTTTGATGTGTGTTCTTCTTCTGAAGCAGTTTTTGGTAGAAAAGTACTTCAGGCAGCTGTTTCAGTTTGATTCTTCTGCTTATAATTTCAGTTTTTTTCATTATAAGATTTAAACTTTATTTTGGGTGTGGATTATTTTCAGCGGAATTGGCTGTCTTTATTTTATCCCTCCCTCTCTAGTGACTCTTGCGTGGAAGATCCACATCTTGGGTAGTCATTATCCCATACGTCACTAGCTCATGGACTCTTGCTAATTACATAAAAGAAAACATAATTTATGTAAGAACCTACCTGATAAATTCATTTCTTTCATATTAGCAAGAGTCCATGAGGCCCACCCTTTTGTGGTGGTTATGATTTTTTTGTATAAAGCACAATTATTCCAATTCCTTATTTTTTATGCTTTCGCACTTTTTTCTTATCACCCCACTTCTTGGCTATATGTTAAACTGATTTGTGGGTGTGGTGAGAGGTGTATTTATAGGCATTTTGAGGTTTGGGAAACTTTGCCCCTCCTGGTAGGAATGTATATCCCATACGTCACTAGCTCATGGACTCTTGCTAATATGAAAGAAATGAATTTATCAGGTAAGTTCTTACATAAATTATGTTTTTTAACTCTGTGATTAACTTGTATCTAAGCCTCTGCAGACTGCTCCTTATCTCAGTTATATTAATACACTTTTTACCACTGTGATTAACTTGTATCTAAGCCTCTGCAGACTGCTCCTTATCTCAGTTATATTAATATACATTTTACCTCTGTGATTCCTTGTATCTAAGCCTCTGCAGACTGCTCCTTATCTCAGTTGCATTAATATACTTAATTATTTCAGTTCTTTTGACAGACTTGCATTTTATCCAATCGGTGCTGGCTCCTAGGAAACTCCACAGGAGTGAGCACAATGTTATGTATATGGAATACATTAACTCACACTGTCTGGCTGTAAAAAAAAACCTCAAATCAACTGAGATTAGAGGCGACCTTCAAGGGCTTAGAAATTTAGCATATGAGCCTACCTAGGTTAAGCAATACCAAGAGAAGAAAGAAAATGTGATGATAAAAGTAAATTGGATACTTGTTTAAAATTGCATGCCCTATCTGAATCATGAAAGTTTAATTTTGTATAGATATAGACTGTCCCTTTAAAGTCCAGTCCAATAGAGGAGGCAAAACACCCAACACTACAGAGCTTTAATCCCTTTCACTTTTCCATAAATTAAATTTTTGCCTCCAACAAGGCGTGTTGGTGAAGCTTGAAGTGCTGATGTCAATTGAAAGGGGATTTTAGGCCGGTGTGATACCCATTATCACCCTCAGAGAGCCTTGAATAGGAAAGGGGTGTACAGTACAACTGACAGTGAGGCTAAATCTCCTCCTGGGATTCATCCTGCAGCCTCATCGCTGTACTCCTAATCCTTTGTCAGTAAATACTACACAGAATGGGCTCAGGTCTCCTACAGCTTGGTGAGTGCTGACAGGTAACTAGGTACTTGTACTCACATAACCCACAGGACCAGCACAAACACATGGATTACACAGCCTGGGGACACAGTTACATACACAGAAAAAAGCTGGTATTTTATATTTACCTGTTTAAATAGAACATCTCTGCTGCAGTGCGGTAGCCATCTTCTTAAGCAGGGAAGTAGCTCTCATGGGGAAAGGCCAGTTAGACACTCAGGCTTTAAGGGACAGTCAACACCAGAATTTTTGTTGTTTAAAAGATAGATAATCCCTTTATTACCCATTCCCCAGTTTTGCATAAACAGTTATATTAATACACTTTTTACTTCTGTAATTACCTTGTATCTAAGCCTCTGCAGACTGCTCCTTATCTCAGTTATATTAATATACTTTTTACCCCTGTGATTACCCTGTATCTAAGCCTCTGCAAACTGCCCCCTTATTTCAGTTCTTTTGACAGACATTTTAGCCAATCAGTGCTGATTACTAAGTAACTTCACATGCATGAGCTCAATGTTATTTATATGACACACATGAATTAATGCCCTCTAGCGGTGAAAAAAACGGTCAGAATCCTGCCTTCAAGGGCTAAGAAATTAGCATATGAACCTACCTAGGTTTTGCTTTCAACTAAAAATGCCAAGAGAACAAAGCAAAATTGGTGATAAAAGTACATTGGAAAGTTGTTGAAAATGACATGCCCTATTTGTATCATGAAAGTTTATTTTGGACTTGACTGTCCCTTTAAGAATGCTGGTGCAAATCACATTATTTTAACCCCTTACAAGTATTCGTAAAGCTCTGTATATTTACACTGGGTGCCACCATCTTGGAACTTATATTTGTCATTTACCTTTAAACTGTGCAAAAATGTAATGCATTTGCTTTGTTATGTGAGCTAAACTGAAAGCTACAGCTGTCAGATCTGTGTAAGTGCAGGGCGCAGCAATACACGCCGCGCTACAAGATGGCGGCACCCAGTATAAAATGCAGAGTTGTACCAGATGGATTCTGTAATGCATTACGCTTTAACAAGAGCTGCAGGTACCGGAGGGAAAACCATTACATGTAATTTAGTTCTGGAAGTTGTGTATTTTCTCTACAGACTTTTTATTGCTAACCCTGCTACACATCTGTCCCTAATTGGCTGCAGTAGATAACTGAAAAAACAATGTGGTTTATACTAAAATAATAAACTTCTCCAAATAAGGCAAGTGATGGTTGGAGTTTGGTTAATGAAAACAGTTGCAGCAAACATGGTGTCAATTTGTTTTAAAAATTTTAAGACTTGGCTGATATTGTTATATAGCAAGACAAAAAAAAAATCTTAAAATAACAAGATGTTAAGTGTCCCTATAAACATATAGTTTAAGGGTCATAAGCCCACAAACCTTTCTTTTATGATTCAGATAGAGCATTTAATTTTATGCAACTTTCCAATTTATTTCTATTATAACATTTATTTGCTTGGTATCCTTTGTTGAAGGGGCTGCGATACACTACTGCGAAGTAGATGAGCATATCAGTCACCAATCGACAGCTAGCTCCCAGTAATGCATCACTGCACCTGGGCCTACCTAGGTATGCTTTTCAGCAAAGGATAACGAGACGGAAGCAAATGAGATATAAGTAAATTGCAAACAGGTTTAAAATTGCATGTTATGTCTGAAACCTAGGAATGCTCTTCAACAAAGGATACCAGGAGAATGACATCTAAATGATGAGTTTACTTTTGAACTTCATGTCTCTAAGTCACTTCCAACCTTCTATGGCTTCAGTGCAACAAAGAAAAACATAATTTTATTGTCATCTCAACTGCGTTTGAAAATAAAACTTTTCAAAATTAAAATAGAAAACCATAATGCAGCAAATAGTCTTTATTTTATGACAGGTCTATAGAAAACATTTTGTCATAACCAGTTCACAGTTTCCCTTAATACAAAAACATACCTATGTGAACGTATATAATTCCCATAAACGGCTTCTCTGTTACGAACAAGCGCAAAAAAGTATTTCAGTCGTTTATATCTTAGTAAAAAAACTATTAAGAAAACATTTATGTAGCAATCTGGCGACCGCAGATGGAATTCTAACAAATCATGTGATTTATAGCAGAATATGTACTTAAACCCTCTTCGCTTGCCGATGGGGCATACAAGGCACATGATGGGTTAATACATGAATTTACAGCATCGTTAACTAGTCCACGAACGATATAATAAACAGTAAACATTTAGGAAATGCAGCTCTCAGTAAAAGTGAGATGCATTTAACAAAGCACGAACAAAACGACTCCATGCTTGACCAATGGGATAGCGCTCATTCAAGGTGCGGTCTCTCTTAGTTCACCGTCTCTTTCACGGAGACAAACTCTTCTGAAGTATCATTCTGATCCTGTCCTAAAGGGATAGTTCAGGAACCCCACTTAAAGGGACATGAAACCCAAACATTTTTTTTTTCATGATTTAGGTAGAACATACAATTTTTAAACAACTCTCCAGTTTAATTCTATTATCAAATTTGCTTCATTCTCTTGGTATCATTTGTTGAAGGAGCAGCGATGCACTACTGGGTTTTAACTGAACACATGGGTGAGCCAATGACAATCGGTATATATATGCAGACACCAATCAGCAGCTAGAACCTAGGTTCTTTGCTGCTTCTGAGCTTACCTAGATAAACCTTTCAGCAAAGGATAAAAAGAAAAGGAAGCAAATAAAATTTAATTGGAAAGTTGTTTAAAATGGTATGTTCTGCCTGAATCATGAATGTCTAATTATGACCCTTTAAAGCAACAGATGCAGTTTTTCTAGGGACACAGACAGCCACCCACAGACGTACATTTTGCCTTTATGAGTCTCGGCTGTTTCCCTGTAGGCACAGGAGTCAATGTCTACTCTCCACTTATTACTCATAAGGTGACTAAAACCAGTTTGCAAAAACATTAGGAAGAGAGATGCACTTAAAGGGACACAACATTTTTTTTAAAATGATTCAGATAAAGCAGCAATTTTAAGCAACTTTCTAATTTACTCCTATTATCAATTTTTCTTCATTCTCTTGCTATCTTTATTTAAAAAGCAGGAATGTGATGCATAGGAGCCGGCCCATTTTTTTATTGAGAACCTGGGTTATGCTTGCTTATTGGTGGGTAAATGTCAGCTTCCAATAAGCAAGCGCTATTCATGGTGCTGAACCTAAAATGGGCTGGCTGCTAAGATTTACATTCATGATTTTCAAATAAAGATAGCAAGAGAACGAAGAAAAATTGATAATAGGAGTAAATTAGAAAGTTGATTAAAATTGCATGCTCTATCTGAATCATGAAAGAAAAAAATTGGGTTCAGTGTCTCTTTAACTGAGAATGAACAAAAACTGAATGGGATAGTGCCCACGCATGGTGCAATTTCTTTTAGCTCATCTCAACTTTCACTAAGGAGAAGTCTCAGTCCAACCCTGTCCTGACTAAACCATAGCTTAGTACCTGAGTTAGTGTCTGCTCCTTTCGCTTGAAGTTAGCAATGTCTAAAGTACGTTAAATGTCAGAATTCTCTACTGAAAATCAGAGAGAAAAAAAAAAGATCTGTATTGAGTCCATCTTCCCAATACTTCCCGGTTAGGATCAGCAACCAGAAAGCTGGAGGTGGAGTCAGGCTGGGTCTGAGCTGAGGTATGATCCTTGGTTTCACTGTGTAAGATTTCACATCACACCAGCAGAGAGGTCTCTCCAGCACTATCAGAGTTAAAGGGACACGAGACCCAACAACTTTCTTTCATAATTCAGATAGAGCAGCAATTTTAAACAACTTTATCATCTACACTTGTTATCTAATTTTCTTCATTCTCTTGTTATCTTTAGTGGAAAAGAATACCTAGCTAGACTAAGCAAAATTGATAACAAAATTCAGTTAGAAAGTTGTTTATTATTGTACTTTTGGGTTTCATGTCCCTTTAATGACCATGAATTCTAAAGTTATGCTATTGGCAAGTATAATTTAGTATGTGTTCCTCTTCAGAACCGGTACCATAATCTTGATTTGTTTTAATTAGCTAATATGATTTCTTTTGTGCAGAACTCAAGAGCAGGGATGTGACATTTATCCCATCTATAAAATATGGCTCTTATTAGTAAAGCTTACAATTGTAACTTTAACTAGTTATATTTTTATAGGGATACTGAAATGTTAAAGTAAATGTAAAGTTTCATCAAGTAGTGCCCAGTTTTTTAAAATACTATTAAAAACAGGGGCACTTTCATTGATGAAACTTTACATTGCACCATATTGTAGAAATACTTTTACCTCTTCGTCTTGAAAGCCGCTCCCAACGTTTCACCAGCCCGTCGCAATCCTCTTCCTACGTCAGAAATGACAATTCCGGCTTTCCTCCAATCAAGGCGTTGCTTTAGGCAGTACTTCCCCCGGGGGGGGGAGCCATGATTTGAAAATGCCGGAATCGTCATTGCTGATGGAAGAGGCTTGCGACGGCTGGCGAAGCTCTGGAGCGGCTTTCAAGACGAAGAGGTAAGTATTTCTACAAATATGGTGCAATGTAAAGTTTAATCAATGAAAGTGGCCGTTTTAAAAGTATTTTTAAAAACCGGCACTACTTGATGAAACTTTACATTCACTTTAAGTGCAGGATACTGCGGTATCCTATTTATCGGTCGTTATCAGCACGTCGGTGCTAAACGCAGTGATAGCAAAAAATTTCCATTTAAATGTCAACATATTGCTGTGGACAGCTCAGGCAGGGAAAGTCTTAACTACTGTAGCACAAACTCTGATCTGCACAGAACAAAGCTAAAGACACAGTCATATAATTGCTGCTATGTCTCATTGTTTCTGACAGCGCCCTCGAGTTGGGGTTTTGTGCTTTTAAATCACTTGGGGTGCTGATAAAACCAGCAGCAATTTATCCCGATTTAAAGGAACATTTTATTAATATAACCTATTAAAATTACTCATATTTCTAAGGACACTTTATTGTTACACAAACGCGCATTGGTAACTGTGTTTAACCTTCACTAACTGGTCCACTGCATATCTAAACTAACACTCATTAGCCGGAATGTATTTCTCCTGCTTAACAAAGCTCAGCCAGTGAGCCAATCAGAAACAACATACACACGTAGCGACCAATCACAGACAACCTCCTGCTCAGCCGAAAAAAATGCATTGCAAGTATAACTAAGTGTTTAACCTATATGTATGATTTAAACAAATAATTATATAAAAACATTTCTGTAATACTACAATGCTGTTATGAATTAGAACGGTTATATATATTTTTTTAATATTAAAGTCATAAGGAATTATTTCTCTATTTAAAATATTCTAAAAAGCTGCCTCCATATATTTCAGAAGATAAATTACTTACAGATCCACACACTTGTGCCGTAGTACCAGTCTGTAATTGAAATGACAATGCCTCACAGTAAAATGTCCGCTAGCAGCACAGTATAGCACAGTGCACAACATCAGGGGCAAATGTTTAAATGCTATTTTATAGTTGAACTTATAACACATTATAGAAAACTAGACAGCCACAAATTGCTAATAAACTGTTTCAAGTGGTTAAATTCCAGACCACAGAAAGAAAGGCCCACAACCCATGCGTAAATAGAGTGTACATTTTCTGCGTTGTATCCAACAGTGCAGGGTTCTAGGGGTTAAGCCTATTCCACAAAAGCCCGGTTTTCACACCCTCTGGCCTCTTCACCTAAAAGAGACAAATGGATAAAATAGTTGGTGTCAGAAATGGGATTACATGAAACAAAAATGCAATAAAAATGCTACTTGCGTGCAAAGTAAATGATTACATAAAAATGACCTTAGTATACCGGTCTAACATTATGAAGGGTGAAGAGGGACGGATTTGTGGAAATGATAAGCTCTAATTAACGAAGACACATGGTAGCAGAATAATGTTCCCAAGCAATAAAGCACCTTATTTTCTGTTAAAATGTTATACATTTTATTATTAGTCAGCTGTTAAAGGGAAATACAATTCTAATACTTATTGTGGTGGGTGGGTACATTTCATATCATTTTAAACTAACTTAAGGGAACATTCTATTGTAAAAATAAAATGCTCAGATTAGTATTTAACCCTTGATTAGGAGATGGCAAGTGATTGGTTGCTATGTAAATATACCTCCACTAATTGGCTCATTGACTGTTCCCTGCTCAGGAATGGTAACGCACTGCAGGTTGCAGCTCCTGAAAGAAACTTTAAATATATGTTTTAACTCCTTTTCAAGGGGTTAATTGCATCATTAGCAATGAAAATCCTTTTAAAGTGACATTCCGGTCAAAATTTAAATGCACATAGATGAATTACATTTTTTAATAGAAACATATGTGCAGTATACATATATTGGCAAAAATGCTTCTAGTAAAAGTTAGCACTGTTTTGTATGAAAGTGAATGTAACTTTCATGATAAAGTTTTAAAACGATTAAAAACAGGGGCACTTTCATTCATGAAAGTTTACATTGCACCGGATTTTACAAATACCTTCTTCTCCTGAAACGCCGGATCGCTGATTCCACACCTGCAGCTCCTCTGTACTTCGTCAGCAATGACGAAACCGTCTTCCTCCAATCACAGCTTCCCCACCAGGAGCGTTCATCTGGTGAGGCCACACTGTGATTGGAGGAAGCCGTTTTCGCCATTGCTGTGTTAGTACAGCAGGAAGAAGCAGACGGGGGGATCGGCGATCCAGCGTTTCAGTAGAAGAAGGTAAGTATTTGTAAAATCTGGTGCAAAGTAAACTTTCCTGAATGAAAGTGCCCCTGTTTTTAATAGTTTTTTTTTTTTAAAAAACCGGGCACTTTATCATGAAAATTGACATTCACTTTAACATTTTTCTCTGCATGTGAAACATGGCTAGATATTCTTAGTGCACCAGCATTTTATATACAGCTGCTCAGAGCACCAGTGGGGCTTGTATCATGTCAGCAATTAACAATCTGAGTCATTACCAGATGATATAAGCACCTTAGGCTCTCTGAGCAAGTGTTGTGCACGGTGCATACTTAAATACACTTTTGAAACAGCTATAGTTTTTATTAGAAACATTTTTGCTAATACATTTATATTACAAAAATGCTTTTATTCAAAACTGAAATGTATCTGTGTGGAATGGATTCTAATGTTGGCTGGAATGTCGCTTTAATAAAAAAAAAAATTAGTACATTTATGTTTCTTTAAATCTTGATATAAAATAGACATGTGCACGGCCAAAACATGTTTAGAATGAATAAATCCTTCGTTTTGTACGATATTCGGTAAGGAGTCGTTCGGAATTTGTTTAATGACAATCCATTTGTCTGCTATTTCCTATGGAAAATGTCTTCAGCACAGGAGCAGCTGAAGAGCAGCCTAAATTTAAATAAAGTAGTAGCTAGTGCTAGTGCTGCAAGCCAGCAGCTGCAAAAAATAAATAAATAATGTAAATGTATTTTTTAATGGGGTCAGTATGTGGAAAAAAATGATAGTTTATATTCGTCAAAAAATACACATATCTAATATAAAATATACCTACCCACTGTAGCATTATGCATACACACCTATAGGCATGTCGGCCAACTCTGTACAAACTACTTTCAAGCATACTGGTGTATGCGCAAATTTACAGGGTTTATTTAAATTATATACTATGTTTTCACAAAACTTGTCTATTAGAAAAAGTATTACAATGATTAACAGAAAATACATTGCTGTATCTGCTTTACCTTCTATGTGGTCGTTAAATAGGAGCAAAAGAGGGGGGGGGGATTTGCAAATAAAATGAATAAAATGTTTGCATTAGTAGTGGATGCATGGAAAAGGTTCTCAGCAGGGGTATATGATCATTCGTGATGGGATGGTGTCTTCAATAATTAAAAATGATGATGTTTAGATTTTCAATGACATGCAGGGGACAGGCGTGCAAATAAAGCACTCACTTACCACTGACTAGTTGGGTAGCTAGGTGGCGCTGTAGCCTCACCTGGGTAGGGTGGGGGTAAATACCCTTTGTTTGCAGGTCCAGCATACATAGGAGGGTTCATGACAGGCTGGTATCCATGTGCGGCCATTGGTACAACCACTGGCATAACAGGCTGGCGGGGAATAACATTTGTGACTTGAACACTGGTGCGTACTGGAGCTGCAGATAGACAGAACACAGATTCATTAATGCAGGATTATACAGCGATACTGGAGTACACTGTACAGATAAACTGAATACAAAGGGATAGTATACTCCTATCTATCTATATATATATATATATATATATATACACACACACACATATATATATATATATATATATATTAATTCAAATATATTTCAAAAATATGTAGTTTACCCGTAAGTGATAATAAAGGTGCCTGACTATTATATTTCTCTCCCTATTTCTTGATTAACTTATATATATATATATATATACATATACACACACACCTCTCTATATAGGCATCTATTGCCCCCCTTTATAATATTGCCCATGTGTGCACCCCCAACCATGATAATCTACACATATTGTGAATTATTTGTTTAGTACATCTTCAGTATTAGCAATTATTTTTTACCCTTTGCCCCCTATATATGGTTCCTGGAGATAGCTCTGTATATAGCAAGTTTATAGTGTGCTGGTACAATACAGAAAGGAGTGTGTTTAAACATTGAATACTGTAAACCTGCGATGCAACCCTCTCCCATACAGTTTGATCAGAGACTCATAAAGAAAAAACACTCTGTTCTCAAATATTGTCACAATACATGCCACTGATTGCTCTCTGAGCAGGCGCGGTGCTTGAACGCGGTTACAAAAGGCAAGCACAGAATATGTGCATATGCCACTGAAATATTAATAGCTGTTTTTTCAAAATTGAAATCGACTTATGCACATTTCCATTGACTATTGTGTTTTTTAAAGTATTGGTAAACTTTACATGTTTTAAAATCAGGTCCAGACTTTATTGGATCACTTCTAATAAGGATGAGCTGTAACTTACTTTTTAATTTAGCTGTGCCATTCTAATACTCCCCGCTCAAGCCGCCCACTTCAAAACTAATTTTGTTTTGTGCGCTTACAGTTTTGACTGTTCTCCAATCAGCCCTCTAGCCGTACGGTACAATGTTTTTTTTAGCTAGAGTGCTAATTAGAGAACAGTTAAAACCGTTAGCTTACAAAAAACAAAGTGGGAGGCCGGACCGCAGGATAGTAGAACAGAATGGCTAGATTAAAAAAAAAAAAAGTATGTTACAGAGCATCTTCTTTAGAAGTGATCAATTAACGCCAAGGGGCAGATTTAACAAGGGCCGAATGGCCCCTAATTGCCCCCTGTTTCCGAGCGAGCCTTCAGGCTCAACGGAAACAACGGTTAAGAAGCAGCGGTCTTAAGACCGCTGTTTCTTAACTCGTACGCCTCCTCTGAGGCTGCGGACATCAATCCGCCAAATCGCATACGATCGGGTTGATTGACACCCCCTGCTAGCAGCCGATTGGCTGCGAATCTGCAGAGGCCGGCATTGCACAAGCAGTTCACCAGAACTGCTTGTGCAATGTTAAATGCAGACAGTGTATGCTGTCGGCATTCAGAGATGTCTGGCGGACATGATATGCTACAGCGTATCATGTCTGCCAGACATTGATAAATCGGCCCCCAAATCTCAAATATTGCTTACATTCCAGACCCGATTTCAAAACATGTGACATTTACCATCACTTAATATAAAAAATAGCACTTTTAGTGTCATTTATTATTTATGTCATAGCAACCCTAGATGCAGTAGAAAACTCCCTGATCTAAACTAGTTTTAGTTGTTAGTGCTCAATGCCAGTCAGCTTCTCAGACTGCAAGTCTCATATTGTCTATAAAGATGATCACTCATGGAAAGTTTAATTCTGCCACTAAATAAATCCTACTACTTCCCAAAATGTAGAATTCGAAAATAATACAAGAAGAGGAGATTGACACTTACACTTCGAGATTGTAATATAAAATATTTAATTCTGCATAGTAAAAAAAAAATCCTTATTTATTTGCCTCCTTTTAAAATAGTTTTGAGAACTGCAAATGTACATTAAAGACTTTACAAGTCTAATCCTGCTAAATATCTGTCCCTAACTGGCCTCACAAAACAATACAAGTTTTGCTAACACAATGACAGTGGTTTTCTACTTCAGTAATAAGTCTTTAATGCAGGTTATTTGATTAGAGGGATTATAGTCCTAAAGGAAACCGACTTTTTGCAGAGGGATTAATCTGTCCAATAGGATACAAAATTATTGGAGAGGTGTTAGGGAGTCAAAGAGATGTAGTCCAATAGGATGCAGACTTATTGGAGAGGGGTAAGGGATTTGAAGAAACGTAGTCCAATAGGATGCAGATTTATGGTTGAGTGGTAAGGGATTTGAAGAAACGTAGTCCAATAGGATGCAGACTTATTGGAGAGGGGTAAGGGATTTTAAGGAAAGCAGATTTGTAGTTCAGAGGGAAGGGTTAGCAGAGCTAACAGACAAACTAAGCCTGTGTTTATAGTGACAGGATCTGGGATGGCAACACATTTTAGCAGTTCTTGTTGACATGACATATTGAAGCTTCTAAACGGTCTATATGATCCCAGCCTCTGTTTAGATTTGCCTGGCAAACGGCATCAGCCTTGAGATGACCTATAAACCCAAATTATATTGTTTATCATTTAATTTACCTTTGCTCAGCACAGAGTATACATATATATTACGTACCCTAAGATTTACCCACCAGTGAGGGAGCCTAAATAAAATTAAAATTAAAAAAAATCCAAAAGCTTATCTGATTTTCATGCCAAAATATTTTGAACAAATGTTAGTGTGTGTATATGGAAGCAAATAATTACAATGAAGTATTAGGCATTTTTATGTAATTTTATTTATTAAGTTTTCCAAAAGCAACAATAACACAATTTTCAAGATACAAGCATAAAATAAATACAAGCTGTTAAAAAAAGTTGAAACGGTAATCCTTATTCAATATGCATCAGGTATTTTAAACTACGAAATAGAATCAATTTCAGAAAAGGTGTTTTCTTGAGTACAAAAACATATAAAACAGTATAAAAAAATTCTAAAATGCAGATACAAAGTTATATGCTGTGTAAGCACTAGATTATTGGTCCACAATCATAATATATACCTCAGAAAAGTACCAACATGTTAAATGTTTCTCAGTGAAGCCATATTGGGGTTTAACACAAAAGTTACCTTCTTTTGTAAAACTTGTGTTGGCACTTAAAATTTAGAATCCAGTAAGAATATTGAGGTACCAAGGCATGTAAATCTGGATATAGTAATACAAAATGCCAATACCCAGTAATAAAATTCAAGGTATTGTAGCTCCTGGAATTTTTCATTTCTCACAGTAAGCATAACAGCTTCTGCTCATATGCAGACTGTTTGGGTAGCAGCAACGCTTGATCAAAACGCATGGTTGGGTGCGACTTCTTTAAAAAAAATTAAAAAGGCTAGTTGCAGTCATTAGGTTAATATAAAATGCATCGTTTTGCACTTGTTATCAGTTGAAGCCAGTAAGGAACAGATATGAAGCAGGAGTAGCCTTGAGAAGTCAGCAGGTGCATTTCAAGTTCTGAAAATTGTAGATTTTTTAAATTCTCAGAGCTAAATTACATGAAAAGGGGACAAAATAATGATTTAAAATAGTTAACAAAGTTGTTTCATTATGCCTAACTATACATTAGATATAACATTCTCAAGGTGTTTATTGTCCCTTTAAGAAGATCTGGCAATTGTATGTTCTTGAATACAATAATAAACTGATGAGAGGTCGCAGTCATATCAAACACTAATAGCAACACTGTCTTTCCAAGGGTATCAATTCATGGAATTTCATGCTGGACGATCATTGGACTAGTTCTTCAGCAGGGCAGGGAACAGCGTTAATTTTGGTCTCTTGTGCAGAATTTGGAAGTTGCAAAGGTGAAATCTCTCATATAACTGTGCAAAGGTTTAAGAAAAAGGAAAAAAACAAAAAAACACACAAATCATTTTCAGCAGCCATAGATTTGGTTTATGTAGATAAATACAAAGTTTATTTCAAATTTAGGAGCAATCAGCAATATTTAGGGGCCAGACAAGCTTGTGCACAGCTATATATAAAATATAACACACAGGGACATTTAGTGCTAGATTACAAGTGGAGAGCTAATTTACCGCTTTTGTTTGTGGGCGTGCGATAACCAGCAATTACAAGTGGCTGTTTATTGCCACCACAAGCTGACGGAAGCAATTAGCTCTTATAAAATTAGATAAAAAATAAAGTGTAATATACTTTATTAAAATATAAAGATAGCAGCATCTTTATTTTTTAATAAAATAACTGCACTAGACAGTTATGAGGGTTTAAAGTTGGCGGGTGTGGAGTGTTAGAAAAAAACGTCACTGAAAAAGTGCCTTTATATTGCGGCCTATGGGAACTGTGTGGTCTCTATAAATATATACAATATATATATGCGTGCCCCCCCCCCCCCCCCCCCGGTATATACTGGACACCTGAAAACCCTAAATAAGATAGAGACTTATTATTAAAGTAGCTTCCCACTAAACTCACTTAAAAAAAAAAAGTAGCTTTATTGCACAACCACATACAACAAACTTTTTTTCTAGTGATCGTACGCTGGTTGAATGCTTAAATATTTTAGAATACAAAGTTTAATTACATGCAATAAATAAGGAGGTATTTGTGTTTTTATTTTAATACTGATGCAGGCTTTGAGGGTTCCATAGCGTCCCAGCTTGCGAAGTATAGTTGTCCCTGTATGACTTTCAGATTTTGTGTCTGGCATGTGTGATTTTGTAATTATGTTTTGTACTCACAGTAGAGTCAGTTTGATAAGGACCTGACAGGAGGGGAGTCTATCTCCTCCCTCACAGGGGCGCACTCTCTTTGCCCTCTTTCCCAGTTCTCACTCAGCCTATGCTGCAGCCGATGTTACCTGCTACTGATTCACCTCCTCCCTCCAGAGCCTTATCGCCGCCTCTAAACAGCAGGAGGGAGGGTGGCAGACACGCAATACGCTGAAAGTAAAGACAGACTTGCTGTGACAATGCCTTCCTGCTCGATGATGTCACTGCAACTAGAGGCATTCCTTCAAGAAACACGGTTTCCAGATTTGGGCCACGTTGGATCATAGTACTTGTAGTTTCAGAGAGATTGCATTTCATTTGCGGGCGTCAGGGAGCCGCTATTACAATGAGGGAGACTCCCTGAACTTCAGGGAGAGTTGGGATGTCCGTGTATATCGTCGTATACATTTCCAATTTGCTGCCATCAATGTGTGACTTACCCCTTCGCTGCGCTAGTTCTAATGCAGTGACTCACGGCATGAGAATGAGGCTCCCATAGGAGCCTATAAAAGTGCCCTGCCATGAGCACAATGTTTCTCAGCAATGCAAACACGAGCTCAAGCTCACGTTCGCATTGCGCTCAACCTGTAATACCAGTGCACAATATTTTGCACTCCACTTGTAATGTAACCCTTTATCAAGCAAACAGCATAACCTGCATTACAGATATAATGTCATACTTTCTACCTGTCCTAGGATGATTAAAAGGTACAGTGCCATATTATACAGTTGCAATCAGAGCAGAGAGCATCCTAAGTTCTCTTTAGGTTGTGTGTGTAGACTGAACATGCATGAATTAAAGTGCCACTTAAGTCAAATTAATGTTTTAGGATTTAGATAAAAGCACACTATCTAAAGAGAAATACAACAACTGTTCAATATACTTTATCATTATCAAAACGTGCAGTCTTTTTATATGCAAAGTGCACTGTGCATATGTATTTTGTGATTGGCTGAAATCTGTCACATGATACAGGAGGCGGGAAAATTGGATTTTAAAACCACTTTCTAATTTACTTCTATTGTCAATTGTTCTTCAATCTCTTGGTATCTTTTGTCGAAAAGCAGGGACGTTTGCTTAGGAGCCCTATATGGCAGCAGTTTAGCAAGAAATATTATCCATTTGCAAGAGCACTAGATGGGAGAATCTCCTGTCATGCAGTGCGGCAGATGCCTATCTAGGTATCTCTTCAACAAAGAATATCACAGGAATGAAGCAAATTTGATATTAGAAGTAAATTCAACAAAATGAAAATGAAATATCTCAAATTAAATTGAAGTTAGTATCTTGATGTTGTGTCAGAGACAGACAACACCAAGGGAGGCTAACACAATTTATTTATGTGCGTATTTAGCTATTAAAACAATGTATATAATAGCAACAACTTAAAGGGACAGTATACACCAATTTACATATAACTGCATGTAATAGACACTACTATAAAGAAGAATATGCACAGATACTGATATAAAAATCCAGTATAAAACCTTTTAAAAACTTAGATGCTCCTAGTTTAACACTGTTATTGAGATAATCCTGGGACACACACTGAAAGGGGCTGAAAGCAGACCCCCTCTCCTGCATATGAAAAGACACATTATACAAACAGAAGCAGTCTGAAGTCTGTATACATCAGTATACAAGGAGTCTGAAAATCAGCACAATGTTATTTAAAAATAAACAAAACTGTACATTTTTTCAAAAATACACACAGATGGGCTATATAAATGGATCATCTACAAAACATGTATGCAAATAAAAATCTAGTGTATACTGTCCCTTTAACAAAACAATGGTATACAATCTAACAATAACTATTTAATGGGCATGGTGCACGTAATCCTTTAAAGGGTCATTATAGCCATAAATGTACGTGTCTAATTCATTTGAGCATGTCATTTTAAAAACTGCAAATAGGTTAAAACCCATAGTTAAACTAACGCTTGGGAACCACAGAGCACTGCTGCTCCTGAGCAGAAAATACTGCTGAGCAAATCAGTTAGAATAAAACGAAGCAGAATTTTCTAAAATGACTTTCCAGTACATTGTCTAGGTCTAGGTCAAGCATTAAAAATTACATTAAAGTCAATACAAGTTAAGCACTGAGTTGCAAAAGATCTGCATGCAAAATAAATATTCTATAAGCATTTAAATTGGTCAGTGATTTGAATTAAACTATATGAATATTTTGTTTGTGGCCAATTGGGACTAACTGTAAATTAGTGTGTCCCCAGCTTTAAACAGGCTCTGTCTATTATATAGCTAGATCAGACAATTTGCAGCATACTTAAAGGGACATGAAACCTATTTATTTTTTTACTTTCATGAATCATATAGAAAATACGATTTTAAATAACTTTACATTTTTACTTCTATTTCCAAAGTTGCTTCATTCTCTTGGCATCCTTTGTTAAAGGAGCAGCAATGCACTACTGGGAGCTAGCTGAACACATCAGGTGAGCCAATAACAAAAGGCATATATGAGCAGCCAGCTCCTAAGCCTACCTATGTTTGCTTTTCAACAAAGAATACCAAGAGAACTAAGAAAATTAGATAAAGGTAAATTGGAAAGTTGTTTAAAACTGTATGTGCTATCTGAATAATGAAAATAAGTTTTTTGGGTTTCCTGTCCCTTTCAGACCAATATATAAAAGTTGAGTTTACAGGAAGTTGTCATCTGTCACATATGCTCTGTATTCCCTCATTGCTATCAGCCAACTGATGGTACCAGAATAAGAGAATACAGCCAACCTGAGTCTGAAGTATTCTGGTGTGGTGTGTTCCTGAACTGAGAAGAAAATTATCCTAACACACAATCCATAACATTGTCTTGTTGTTTTACTTAGATGAATTCAATACATGTGGCTTTTGTAGCGCTCCTCATAGAGGTCTATTGGGAAAATGAGTTTGCGAGGCCACACTGTCCGACCACCAGATATTATCGTACCTAAGGGGCTTTCGCTTGTGTGCTAACAGTTTACTTTCCACTTGTAATACCAGCATAAAAATTGGAGCACTACTGATTTAACTTGAAAGCAGTTATCTCTCAATAGTGCTAATATTTTTGTGCTCCACTTGTAAATTCTAGCCCATGTTGTGTACAACAGTCTTGTGGAGAGTAAATTCCCAAGGCTCGGCAAAATAGCAGATCGCTACAATCTATTGGGCAATGATCAGCTACTGAAAACACCCCTGCGCAAGAACGTTGTGGGCAGCAATCTCAATCTAAAATAAAGTAAAAGTTGAGGCTACGATTTGGGTTTTCTTCCTGCGCAAGAATAGCAGTCACATCTTGATAGCCATTGTGTTGTTGTTTTGAGCAAAATAATAAAAAGGGACAGTCTAGTCAAAATTAAACTTTCATGATTCAGATAGGGCATGCAATTTTAAACAACTTTCCAATTTACTTTTATGATAAAATTTGCTTTGTTCCTTTGATATTCTTTGTTGAAAGCTAAACCTAGGTAGGCTCATATGCTAATTTTAAGCCCATGAAGGCTGCCTCTTATCTCAGTGCATTTGACACTTATTTCACAACTAGACAGTGCTAGTTCATGTGAGCCATATATATATATATATAACATTGTGCTCACTCCCGTGGAGTTATTTACGAGTCATCACTGATTGGCTAAAATTCACGTCTGTCAAAAGAACTGAAATAAGGGGGCAGTCTGTAGAGGCTTAGATACAAGGTAATCACAGAGGTAAAAAGTGTATTAATTTAACAGTGTTAGTTATGCAATACTGGGGAATGGGTAATAAAGGGATTAACTATCTTTTTTAAACTATAAAAATATGGAGTATACTGTCCCTTTAACGCCAGTTGCTAATAAAACCATTTGGGCAAGTGAATTCTTTCCTCTGAGAGATAAGTCCTTGGCTCTTGTGGTTATTTGCTTCAAGACATTGTCCTTCAGATCGCATTCAGTCTGTTAAGAGTGACATACAGTCCGATCTTGACTTTGTTTATAAATACATTCAACCTATCCCTTAAACTGCATATCCTGGTTAGGAAATGAAGAAAACATAAAACTTGCATAACCTTCGACGTAGAGTTAGTATGGGGATTGATTTTGCAGGCGACAATGGTTGGCGTTAGCTGAGACTGCCATTGGCTAATGTGTACTTAGTACACACAGTATGTATCAATTCCATCGGCTTCCATAAAGTATACGTGGGAAAGTCCTTAGGAATCGGTAGTGGGGGTTTAAGAAGAGTGTCCTGTTGCTTGTTTCATTACTGGTGTTTCCTATAGTGATTTCAGGATATTTTCCTACACCGAGGAAGCAATTTCCTTCCAGTAAAGGCAGATTTGGTGAAATTGGTTCATTTTGGTTCTCTCACACATATAGCCGAATTCTTCTAGGTCATAAAGTCCTTGTGTTCTAACCATTCTTGAAATGAAGGGTGTAACAATTGTTTCTACTTCTTGGCAATTAGTGACTTTGCGCTACCTAAAGTAATAGACAGGCGTATCTCGGGCTTTTTATTAAGTAAAACTGGCTGGGTCTATGGTGAACTGGGGGCCCAACAGTTTCTGTGTGTAATACGTTATCTTTTCCCAGATAGATGAAAGACAAGAGCAAGATCACCCAATGTGCAACACTGAGCAATTTGACCTCCATCCTCTTGAATATTATTTGAGCAGGTGTTGATAACTTATTGGCCCTTTTGATTATCTTAGTCCATTCATTTAGTGCTAGTTGACTACCCAGCTTCCCTTCCCAACGGAAACTATAAGGCGGAAGAGAGTTGCTGGGTTCCATACTTGTATGCTAGTGCCAAGGCGCCTATGGGTTGTGTTTCTGAGAGGAAGAGGTGTACATATTGAGTGTGCTTCCTCATGTGACAAGCTTTTTGTGTGGAAGTGGTAAGTAAATGGTGAAGTTGGGCATATTTGAGCCATCTGGTAAATGTCTCTCCGCTCTTCTCCTCAGTTTACCATTTTATAGGATGTGAAAAAAAAACTGCTTTGTACTAAGTAAGAGGTCCAGTCTAAACTCATTGGGAAATGTCTGATATGTTTGAGCTGATGACAATGTTGTTCCAACCCATAATTATAGGATAACGCTTGATTTGCTGTGGCCTGTACTGTCTTATTAGTCCAACATAATGGACCTAAAATTGAGTTTCTTGACTCTATAGCATCCCAAGCCTCGTTACTGCCATTACAGTGCCAAATCTATTATGTGTTGAAGCAATATTGCCCTGAAATAGTCTACAATTCATGTTACTCCTGCACCTTCTCTGTTCAACGTATGATACATTGTAGAAGGTTTTAATAACGTTCTGCACTTTAATAAAATATTATGCCTTTTATCATAATTCTATGTTCTAACAAATTAAAGCACATCATTTTAGCATTGGAATGACCCTTTGGTATAACCCCAGCTAACTAATCTTAATGGGATATTAAACACAAGCAAAAAAAAAAAAACATTCAAAAAGAATAGAAAGGTTAAAATACTGGTGCACGGCCCTCACAGCATATGTGCGTATGCCGCCGTAAAACAGTGATAACTTTTACTAGAAGCATTTTTGCTAATGGAAGTATATTGCATTTACGTCAGTCATTTTGTTAGCAAAACGCGCGTTGTTTTTGTAGTCAGACACGCCCCTTGAAAAGCAGTATGATTATGTTTATATTATTTCTTCTTCTGTGGCCAATTAGGGACAGATCTAAAGGAGCTGCTATACTGATTAACCAATCAATGTGCAGCTCTTAGGAATGTTAAGGTTATGGATTCCATGTTATAACAATCCAGCCTTTTTGTGGGGAGTTTAAAAAATAAATGACAAATAGTCTTTACAAATTTACAGGTAAAGCAGACAAAATAATGATAGTGCATTGCATAGTTGTTCTTTTACTGTTCACAAATAAATATTTCATATCACATCCCGTAAAAAGGGACATAAAACCGAAAAACATTTCTTTCATTATTCAGATAGATCATACAATTTTAAAACAACTTAATTACTTCTATTATCTCATTTGCTTTGTTCTCTTGCTAACTTTTGTTGAAAAGCATACGTAGGTACACTCAGTAGCTGGAAGCTAGCTGCTGATTGGTAGCCACACATATATGCATCTTGTCAGTGGCTTACCAATTTGTTCAGCTAGCTCCCAGTAGTGCATTGCTTCTCTTCCAATAAAGGACACCAAGAGAATGAAGCAAAATGTATAATAGAAGTCAATTTGAAAGTTGTTTAAAATTGTATGTTCTATCTGAATCATGAGAGAGAAAAAAAATTGTGTTTCATTTCCCTTTAAAACGGATTTAAAGGGAGATAAAATATCTGCAGATAGATATATAGTATAAAAGTTTGCAGCATGGTAGATACTAGGACTGCATGATTAATCGCATATGCGATTTAAAATCGTAATTTATCGCTGCGGTTTAAAAACCGCGAGAGTATGCAATTTATAACCCCACCCACTATGATGTCATCTATGACGTACAGGAGGTCTCCGCAGCAACCACATGGGGGTAAGGGGGTGGCAGTGACTTACCAGTTCTGTACTAGTGCTGTACTAGCACATGGTGACTGACTGAGCTCAGGCTGAGGGGGGGCCGGGGGGCAGCCATGTCAGATCTAGCTGGAAGGATAGCCGACCATGCAGTGCTGAATGGACTAGCAGCGTTTTCTTGTCCGGTGTAGCAGCAAGCAAAGCGGCTCCCTCCCACCATGAATAGAAAGCTGGCCAGCTGGATGCACACTATGCGCACCCAAATACTCCATTAAAACGCTGCTTGGGGGGCCGGTGAGTGACTGTGGTAGTGTTGTGTAGTGGGACTCACTTGGCATAGGTCACTATTGCAATTACACAAAGTACAGTACTACAGATCTGTCTTATTTTAAATTACTGCAGGTATAGACCGTTCCTCTGTTATAATATTACCGTGGGTACAGAGCTAACATAGGATATGACTGCAGGGTATAGATCGTTCCTCTGTTATAATATTACCGTGGGGTACAGAGCTGACATAGGATATGACTGCAAGGTATAGACCGTTCCTCTGTTATAATAATACCGTGGGGTACAGAGCTGACGTAGGATATGACTGCAGGGTGCATAGCTTGGTTATTCTATAATTGAATACAGAACTTCCTTGCCCAGCAATAGAACAGGACAGAGATGGTTTGTTTTAGAATAAACTATTACTGCCGGTTATGGGACTGACTTCTATAATAAAACATTAGGTGCAGAGCTTACTTACTTTACAACATAATATTACATCTTGCACAGAGCTTGCTTGTTCTTATATGATATACTGCACACAAAAAAGATTACTGCATGCTATGGAGCATGATTACTTGCAATATTGCTACAGGCACAGAGATTGCTCACTCTGGAACTAAGAATATTACTGTATTTTATGAAGCTTGCTTAATTTTTAATAGAACATTAGTGCTGCAAGTTAAATGCATATTCAGTGTAATAAAATAATACTGTAGGTTATGAATATATATATATATATATATATATATATATATATATATATATATATATATATATATATATATATATATATATATATACACATATATACACACACATATACACACACACAGTGGATATAACAAGTATACACACCCCTGTTAAAATGTCAGGTTTCTGTGATGTAAAAAAATTAGACAAAGATAAATCATTTAAAAACTTTTTCCACCTTTAATGTGACCTATAAACTGTACAACTCAATTGCAAAACAAACTAAAATCTTTTAGGTGGAGGGAAGTAGAAATAAAAAAATAAAACAATATGGTTGGATAAGTATGAACACCCTTAAACTAATACTTTGTTGAAACACCCTTTGTTTTTATTACAGCACTCAGTCTTTTTGGGTATGAGTTTTTCAGCATGGCACATCTTGACATGGCAAGATTTGCCCACTCTTCTTTGCAAAAACACTCTAAATCTGTCAAATTGTGAGGGCACCTCTTGTGCACAGCCCTCTTCAGATCACCCCACAGATTTTCGATTGGATTCAGGTCTGGGCTCTGACTGGGCCATTCCAAAACTTTAATCTTCTTCTGGTGAAGCCATTCCTTTGTTGATTTGGATGTATGCTTTGGATCGTTGTCATGCTGAAAGATTTCTCTTCCTGTTCAGCTTTCTAGCAGAAGCCTGAAGGTTTTGTGCCAATATTGTCTGGTATTTGGAACTGTTCATTATTCCCTCTACCTTGACTAAGGCCCCAGTTCCAGCTGAAGAAAAACAGCCTCAAAGCATGATGCTGCCACCAAAATGCTTCACTGTGGGTATGGTGTCCTTTTGGTGATATGCAGTGTTGTTTTTGCGCCGAACATATCTTTTGGAATTATGGCCAAAAAGTTTAATCTTGGTTTCATCAAACCAGAACACCTTTTGTGACATGCTTTTGGGAGACTTCAGATGTGTTTTTGCAAAATTTAGCTGGGCTTTGATGATTTTTTTCGTAAGCAAAGGCTTCCGTCTTGCCCATCTACCCCATAGCCCAGACATATGAAGAATACGGGCGATTGTTGTAACATGCACCACACAGCCAGTACTTGCCAGATATTCCTGCAGTTCCTTTAATGTTGCTGTAGGCCTCTTGGCAGACTCCCAGACCAGTTTTCTTCTCGTCTTTTTATCAATTTTGGAGGGACGTCCAGTTCTTGGTAATGTCACTGTTGCACCATATTTTGTCCACTTGATGATGACTGTCTTCAATGTGTTCCATGGTATATCTAATGCCTTGGAAATTCTTTTGTACCCTTCTCCTGACTGATACTTTTTAACAATGAGATCCCTCTGATGCTTTAGAAGCTCTCTGCGGACCATGGCTTTTGCTGTAGGATGCGACTAACAAAATGTCAGGAAAGACCTACTAGAACAGCTGAACTTTATTTGGGGTTAATCAGAGACACTTTAAATGATGACAGGTGTGTACTGACTCCTATTTAACATGATTTTGAATGTGATTGCTCAATTCTAAACACAGCTACATCCCAAGTTATAAGCAACCACATTATTTTATTTTTTTATTTTTACTTCCCTCCACCTAGAAGTTTGTGCAGTTTATAGGTCACATTAAAGGTGGAAAAAGTTCTGAATGATTTATCTTTGTCTCATTTTTTTACATCACAGAAACCAAAAAGGTGTTATAGTCATTTATAAGAAAATAGCGATTAAATCGCAATCACAATTTTTTTTTGCCCATATCACCCAGCCCTAGTAAATACTATTGAGAATTACACAAGGGTTTGAACAATGTCAGTGCTGCTGTAATACTGTGTTTTAGGTGTTTTACTAATTCCCTCTTTTGTATAAATGCTCAGTATCTTTATATTCCTTTTTGCTACCTTAACAAACTAATTCATTTAATTACTCCTTCCCCCTCACCACCTGCACTGTTCATTAGCCCATCTCTCTTACCCTCACCTCACTTTTGTACTCA
This sequence comes from Bombina bombina, assembly GCF_027579735.1. Lineage (NCBI taxonomy): Eukaryota > Metazoa > Chordata > Amphibia > Anura > Bombinatoridae > Bombina > Bombina bombina. The sequence goes on from NC_069505.1 coordinate 410,596,049, forward strand.
TGAACTTCACACATTCGTAAACACTCTCTCCCCTCCCTGCACCTCACACCAAAAAGTCTCAATACTGCAAATCTGCATCTCATCTTATGTCACTCTCCCTCTTGCTCATACTAGCTGCTAGTGATATCTCCCCTAATCTTGGTCCGCCACAACTTCCGATTCTTGCACACCCATGGGTGACTGTCCATAGACTTATAAACAAAACTCTGGTAACCTTACTCAAATCCCTCTTGTATCTAAAGCCAACACCCCCTTCACTTGTGCACTCTGTAACACTTGCTCTGTTGGCAACAAGCTCACTTCTATCCATGACCTCTTTATCTCCCACTCTCTCAACCATCTAGCTCTCATAGAAACCTGGCTCTCTCCTTCAGACAGCATCCACTGCTGTACTGTCACATGGGGGTCTTCACTTCAGCCACACTCCTAGGTCTGGTAATAGACAAGGAGGCGGTGTAAGTATTTTACTTTCATCTTGTTACAGCCCATTTTCTTCATTCGAAACCTACGATTTGCTTATTCTCTCGCCTCTCTATACGTGTTGCAGTCATATTAACCCCCCCGGCTCATCAACTCAATTACTAGATCACTTTGCTGCCTGGCTACCTTATTTCCTTTCCTCAGATACACCTGCCCTCATTCTTGGGGACTTCAACCTCCCTGTTGACAATCCCACTGCCTCCTCTGTAAAACAACTTCTGCAACTCACTTCCTCTTTCGGTCTGTCACAATGCACTGACTTTCCCACTCACAAAGATGGTCACTCCCTTGATCTGATTTTCAGCCATCGATGCACTCTATCAAACAAATTCCCCTTTCCTCTTTCTAACTATCGTCTCCTCACTTGCAACATCACATCCCTCCCTACAACTCTCCCTCCTTCTACCCCTTACACCAAACTTCACAGAAGCATTAAAGGGACATTATACACTCATTTTTTCTTTGCATAAATGGTTTGTAGATGATCTATTTATATAGCCCATAAAGTTTTTTTTAAAATAAATGTATAATTTTGCTTATTTTTAAATAACATTGCTCTGATTTTCAGACTCCTAACCAAGCCCCAAAGTTTTATGTGAATACGGTCAGCTACCTTCTCCAGCTTGCTCCTGTTTGTGTAAATGGTCTTTTCATATGCAAAAGAAGGGGGAGGGGGGAGTGTCTTATTTCCCACTTGCAGTGGGCTTTCCAGCTACCTTTTCAACAGAGCCAAACTGACAGCTTCTAAGTAAGTTTTTAAACAGTTTTATACTGGATTTTTATATCGGTATCTGTGCATCTTATTCTTTATAGTAGTGTCTATTACATGCAGTTATATGAAAATGAGTGTATACTGCCCCTTTAAGTGACTAGATCAGCAACAGCTCTCACAAACCTCTGCTCTCTTCCATCTCCTCCTTTTTTTCCTGCCCTGACCAATCTGCCGCTACAATTCCAACTTTACATCGGTCATTAACAATTTGGCCCCTCCTACCATAGCTCAGAAGTCACACACTCATCCTCAGCCCTGACACACTACCTATGCAGATGACACTGGAGAAAATCTCGTAGTACAGCTGACTTTCTTCACTACAAGTTCATCTTGAACTCCTACTATTCTGTCCTTAGCCTTTCTAAGCAAGATTACTTCTCTAATCTTTCTTCAAACCCAAAGCATCTGTTCTTCACTTTCAACACTCTTCTCTGCCACCCCAACTCCTACTACAATTTCTCTCTCAGCTCAAGATTTGCCAGCAACTTCAATAACAAAATCGACTCCATCAGAAACTAAATCAGCTCTCAACATACTACCGGTCTCCCACCCCCTCAAAAGCTCACAATCATCCAAAACTCACATAGCCATAAATTCCCCGGTTACTGAGGAAGAAGTTAATGCCCTTATATCCTCCTCTCACCTCACTGCCTGCCCGTTGATCCCATCCCCTCACAGCTACTCTCCTCCCTCTATTCTACCCTAAACTCTATACTCATGCACATCTTCAATCCCTCCCTCAGCGCTGGTATATTTCCCTACTCTCTAAAACATGCACTGGTCACACCTATCCTCAAAACTCTCAATCCAACCTCCCCATCCAACTACCGCCCTATTTCCCTACTCTCTCTTGCCTCAAAGCTTCTTGAAAAGCTAGTATATGCACGTCTATCCCATTTCTGCCCCTTTACCACTTTCTGTTGGGGTACCACAAGGCTCTGTCCTCGGTCCCCTTCTCAATCTAAACGTCATCCTTAGGTTCCCTAATAAAGTCCCACGGGCTTCAATATAATTTATATGCTGATGACACCCAAATCTACCTCTCTGAACCAGACCTATCTCCTTCCTTGCTAACCTTTGTCACTAACTCTCTCATATCTCATCCTGGATGTCCTCTCACTACCTTAAAGGGATAGTAAATCCATTTTTTTTTTCTTTCTTGATTCAGATAGAGCATGCAATTTTAAGAAACTTTCTACTTTACTCCTATTATCAAGATAATGAAGACAACTGATAATAGAAGTAACTTAGAAAGTTGCTTAAAATTGCTGCTCTTTCTGAATCATAAAAGAAAAAAAAAATTGGGTTTACTATCCCTTTAAAGGGACATTAAAAACTAAATACATGCTATATAGAATGATGCATTCAAAGAAAAGATTAGTCCATGACTAACATGTAGATGTATTTTTTAAAGTTTCATCAGTTGTTTAAAAAGTGACAAAATAAGTGTAAAGTTTTAGTGTCTATAAAACACTGGGAGCTGCCATGTTGTAACTTGTGTTACCTTCTCTGCGACCTTCTCTGCTGTGGCCAATTAGGGTCAGTTATAAATAGGTCACTAGAGTGTGCAGCCAATGGTTGTGCTGGATTTAACAGTGTTCTGCAATTCCATTTCTAACAGGAACTGAAAAGCTCACAATTTCAGAATGGAATTACAGGCAAAGAGGACAAAATAAATAATGAAAGTATATTGCAGAGTCGTTTTATATATACAATTTATCATTTTATATTACCATCTCAAAGTGTTTAATGTCCCTTTAAGCTAAATCTCTCAAAAACTGAGCTCCTCATTTCCCCCCCTTCTTCCAAAATCTCCACCCCTATTTTTCTATAACTGTCAATAACTTTGTCATTACCCCTTCCCCGCATGCCCGATGTCTTGGGGTCACATTTGACTCAGATCTTTCTTTCACTCCTTACATTCAGTCTTTGGCCAAATCCTGTCGCTTTCACCTTAAAAACATCTCTAAAATTAGACATTTCCTTACACAAGACACGACAAAGATTTTAATGCACTCTCTCATCCTTTCCTGCCTTGACTACTGCAACTCCATCCTCTCTGGTCTCCCTAGCTGCCACCTAGCTCTTTTACAATCCATAATGAACACCCATGCCAGGCTCATCTTCTTTACACGTCACTCTTCATCTGCTGCACCTCTCTGCTACCAAAACTTGGTATTCAAGGAGGGAACATGAGTGCCCTTGTGTGTAAGGGTCTTAGGGTACTGGGTAGGGCAAGGTTAATGAAAACTGAGGTGTGGCGGGGGGGGTAATGTTATATTTAGTATGAAGGGGTATACTAGTAGGGCTGTGTTGGGTAGGGTAACTATAGTTGGGGCTGGGTTGGATACAGATACCTGTGGTTGGGGAAAGGCAACAATTAGGGTTAACTGTAGTGAGATACTGGGTCACAGTTAGGGTTAATTGCTGTTGAGGGTTGGGTTACAACTATGGTTAGGGGCCCAATCAGATAAGAGATAATAGAGGTGTGGGGGCTAGGATGGGCTTGGGTTAATCGTTTTTCAAGGTTGGGTTATTGTTATGGCTAGGGGCCTAGTCAGATAGGGAGAATTGAGGTGTGAGGGCCAGGATGGGCTTGGGTTAATAGTTTTTGAAGTTTGGGTTATTGTTATGGTTACGGGCCCGGTCAGATAGGGATAATTGAGGTGTGAAGTCCAGGTTGGATATGGTTAACTGCAGGAGGAGGATGCTGTGGTTAATCTTTGAGGTGGAGGTTGCATTTAGAGTCACTGGGATGTATATGATAAAGGTACCAGTAGCTCCAAAATGTTACGTCCTTTATATGAAAGTGCAGCATCTAAACATGTATACATTTTTTGCTGCATGAGAAAATATGTGGACTACATTTAAATTGTGACTAATACAGCTTAAAACAGTTGTTTAATTCCAACTAATCCTGATTGGCTGATAGGCACTTCCTACTTATCCGCATTGGCAAAGAGGCACTTCCTGTTAATGCTCATTGGTTAACAGACACTTCCTGAAAGTGTAAACTGAGCATTAATAGTTAGTACGATTATAAAAATTAAACAGATTTTACTTATTTGGAAGGGATACAATGAGGTCTATTTACGCCCCTGACTTGCGCTATATAACTGTGATAAACCTAGAGGTGTTCCTGATACCCACATCTGCATACAACAGCTGGGAAGCTCACCCGCTGTAACTGACCGGAGATACTTACTGTGTCTGGATCCTCCCGTACACATGTTTAGAATACCGCAGCAAGATTTGCAGATGCACGTAACGACTCCGGCAACCACTATCAAGCCAATTACAATGGCAGCTCCAAGTATCACCCAGAAACTGTTGAGAGAGAGAGGAAAGGTCTGGTGATCACACAGGGAAAGACTCATTGAGTAGACTGACAGCCTGGCATTGGATGGTACAAAAATATTGGGTCCAATGGTCTAAAGGTCAGGCCAAATGGTCTAAAAAGATCTGTCATTAATGCAAGATCCTTCAGGGCACTCTACATTTTACACGTGTATCTCGTCAAGGGTCATAACCTACATTTCCATATAAAAAGGCGATAAACATACACAAAACCCAAAATCTTTACTTCATGGTTCAGACAGAACATACTATTTTAAGCAACTTTCTAAATTACTAATTTGCTTAGTTCTCTTGCTATCATTTGTTGAAAAGCATACCTAGGTAGGCTCGATTAGTGGCTACACATATGCCTCTTTTCATTGGCTTAATGTGTTAAGCTAGTTCCTAATAGTACATTGCTGCTCCTTCAACTAAGGATACCAAGAGAATAAAGCAAATGGATAATAGAAGTAAAATTTGGAAAGTTGTTTAAAAAATTCTGTTGTAAAATTGCAAACAGATTGCATATAAAATCGTGTGTATTAAGTCTGCAATGTGACATTAAAAGGGACAGTCTAGTCAAAATTAAACTTTCATGATTCAGATAGGGCATGTCATTTTAAACAACTTCCCAGTTTATTTTTATCATCAAATTTGCTTTGTTCTCTTGGAATTCTTTGTTGAAAGCTAAACCTATGTAGGCTCATATGCTAATTTCAATGCATTTGAGTTTTTAACAACTAGACAGGATAAGTTCATGTGTGTCATATAGGTAACATTGTGCTCACTCCTTTGAAGTTATGTAGTCAGCACTGATTGGCTAAAATGCAAGTCTGTCAAAAGAACTGAAATAAAGGGGCAGTCTGCAGAGGCTTAGATACAAGGTAATCACAGAGGTAAAAAGTATATTAATATAACTGAGATACGGAGCAGTCTGCAGAGGCTTAGATACAGGGTAATCACAGAAGTAAAAAGTGTATTAATATAACTGAGAAAAAGGGGCAGTCTGCAGAGGATTAGCCACAAGGTAATCACAGAGGTAAAAAATGTATTAATATAACTGAGATAAGGGGCAGTCTGCAGGGGCTTAGATACAAGGTAATCACAGAGGTAAAAAGTATATTAATATAACTGAGATAAGGAGCAGTATGCAGAGGCTTAGATACAAGGTAATCACAGAGGTAAAAAGTATATTAATATAACTGAGATAAGGATCTGAAAGTGTAAACACAGAGAGGCGCCCAAATGTGTGTATTGATCAAAGTAAAGAAGCACAAACAACTGACGATCTGTGTACAGGGTACTCACAATAGCGTAGAGCACACCAATGTGCTTGTGGAAACAAGCTGGTAATCTGAGCTGACCAGCTAGCTCACTCCGGTGTGAAAACTCCTTTCCCCAATCCGGATGTCTGGTAGTGCCTTGCTTGCTTGAAAAAGTCGCCAGGCAGTAGTTGTATAATATCCAGATCTTTATTAAAACCACTACATAAAATAGCCTTGGAACATTAAATATCAAGGCAAACATGAATATGTCAGTTGTTTGTGCTTCTTTACTTTGATCGATACACACATTTGGGCGCCTCTCTGTGTTTACACTTTCAGATACTTTGATTTCCTGCTGGGGATTTTGGAGAGTGCTGCCGGAGTGACTGTGATCCTTTGGATATCCACTGGAGACTTTGAGCTATACTAACCCATTTGAATATCACGTATAGACGCTTTTGCACTTTACTGTTGAAGGGTTATATATTACATCTGATTTAATGAGTTTCCACTTTCATTTCAAATTTTTGGCTAGTACTTATTGTCCAATTAGAGACTTTGTACATATTTTTTGTCTTCATTTGTTACTATTTGCATTTGAATAGCGCCCTCTGGTGATCTAGGTCACAATTGTTTATAACTGAGATAAGGAGCAGTCTGCAGAGGGTTAGATGCAAGGTAATCACAGAGGTAAAAAGTATATTAATATAACTGAGATAAGGGGCAGTCTGCAGAGGCTTAGATACAAGGTAATCACAGAGGTAAAAAGTATATCAATATAACTGAGATAAGGGGCAGTCTGCAGAGGGTTAGATACAGGGTAATCACAGAGGTAAAAAGTATATTAATATAACTGAGATAAGGGGCAGTCTGCAGAGGCTTAGATACAAGGTAATCACAGAGGTAAAAAGTATATTTTTATAACAGTGTTGGTTATGCAAAACTGGGGAATGGATAATAAAGGGATTATCTATCTTTTTAAACAAACATTTTCAAGTAGACTGTCCCTTTAAGGCAGAAAATTCTCTACTTTTTCTGATTTTTTTTTTAATATTTAATATAAATGGTAAAACACATATTTAATGCACAATATTATAAAAGAGGTATAATTAATATAATTTAACACCTTGTCGTTAGTAGATTTTTTAGCAATAAATGTACATATTAGGTTTGGGGGTGCCGTCACTTTGTTTTCTGCAATTGTTTTACATTGGCCAAACTCCATTCACCTTATTTTGAGAAGCCAACCCAGTAGTAGATGAGGCTAATCACTGTCACTTTGTTAGCAAAACTTACATTGTTTTATCACTTCTGCTGAGTTCAATAAGAGACAAATATGTAGCAGGGTGAAACTTGTGAAGTCTATACAGGGAGTGCAGAATTATTAGGCAAATTAGTATTTTGACCACATCATCCCCTTTATGCATGTTGTCTTACTCCAAGCTGTATAGGCTCGAAAGCCTACTACCAATTAAGCATATTAGGTGATGTGCATCTCTGTAATGAGAAGGGGTGTGGTCTAATGACATCAACACCCTATATCAGGTGTGCATAATTATTAGGCAACTTCCTTTCCTTTGGCAAAATGGGTCAAGAGAAGGACTTGACAGGCTCAGAAAAGTCAAAAATAGTGAGATATCTTGCAGAGGGATGCAGCACTCTTAAAATTGCAAAGCTTCTGAAGCGTGATCATCGAACAATCAATCGTTTCATTCAAAATAGTCAACAGGGTCGCAAGAAGCGTGTGGAAAAACCAAGGCACAAAATAACTGCCCATGAACTGAGAAAAGTCAAGCGTGCAGCTGCCAAGATGCCACTTGCCACCAGTTTGGCCATATTTCAGAGCTGCAACATCACTGGAGTGCCCAAAAGCACAAGGTGTGCAATACTCAGAGACATGGCCAAGGTAAGAAAGGCTAAAAGACGACCACCACTGAACAAGACACACAAGCTGAAACGTCAAGACTGGGCCAAGAAATATCTCAAGACTGATTTTTCTAAGGTTTTATGGACTGATAAAATGAGAGTGAGTCTTGATGGGCCAGATGGATGGGCCCGTGGCTGGATTGGTAAAAGGCAGAGCGCTCCAGTCCGACTCAGACGCCAGCAAGGTGGAGGTGGAGTACTGGTTTGGGCTGGTATCATCAAAGATGAGCTTGTGGGGCCTTTTTGGGTTGAGGATGGAGTCAAGCTCAACTCCCAGTCCTACTGCCAGTTTCTGGAAGACACCTTCTTCAAGCAGTGGTACAGGAAGAAGTCTGCATCCTTCAAGAAAAACATGATTTTCATGCAGGACAATGCTCCATCACACGCGTCCAAGTACTCCACAGCATGGCTGGCAAGAAAGGGTATAAAAGAAGAAAATCTAATGACATGGCCTCCTTGTTCACCTGATCTGAACCCCATTGAGAACCTGTGGTCCATCATCAAATGTGAGATTTACAAGGAGGGAAAACAGTACACCTCTCTGAACAGTGTCTGGGAGGCTGTGGTTGCTGCTGCACGCAATGTTGATGGTGAACAGATCAAAACACTGACAGAATCCATGGATGGCAGGCTTTTGAGTGTCCTTGCAAAGAAAGGTGGCTATATTGGTCACTGATTTGTTTTTGTTTTGTTTTTGAATGTCAGAAATGTATATTTGTGAATGCTGAGATGTTATATTGGTTTCACTGGTAAAAATAAATAATTGAAATGGGTATATATTTGTTTTTTGTTAAGTTGCCTAATAATTATGCACAGTAATAGTCACCTGCACACACAGATATCCCCCTAAAATAGCTATAACTAAAAACAAACTAAAAACTACTTCCAAAACTATTCAGCTTTGATATTAATGATTTTTTTGGGTTCATTGAGAACATGGTTGTTGTTCAATAATAAAATTAATCCTCAAAAATACAACTTGCCTAATAATTCTGCACTCCCTGTAGTGTGCGCTTCTAATTCTGAGAAATGGAAAACTCTTAATTTGCAGGATTAGGGGGCGAAATAAAAAATAAAAGTATATAACAAACGTTGCTGTACAGAGCATAATTAAACATTTCTATTACAGTCTCAAGGTGTTTCATGTCCTTTTAAGCCTTTGACAGGATGTAAACACATAGTTAAATATCAGCTCTGATTCTGAGCTGTAAACAACCAGTGATTGGAGACTATGTAGTATGTATATATGCTACTCACCAGCTGTGTTCTGTTTTGAACTCTATTCCGTGCATAGCTGTTCCAGAACTGACTAACAATGTGTTTAATCCATTTAAGTTAAAAGATTAAAGGACTGTACTGTAATATTAGGTTTCCCCCTAATGTGATTCCGATGACTTCTTTTACCAACTGCAGAGTATAAAATGTATGGGAAGTTGCTCCGTTAGGTTAGTATATAATATATATATATATATATATAATAGAAGTGTGTGTTTTTTCTCTATACATGAAACCACAACCTATTCAAATTGGCTGAGTTTACAGGGAGAGCAGACACTTATTTTTCTCTATAAACACAATGTCTTCCTTAAAGGTCAATAATAGTAAAAAAAAGTTAGAGCATGTAATTGTTAGACTATTGACCCTACACTACTGTGTGTTTAACCAAGGCAAAGGGGTTAAATGCATAGTAGAAGTGTTGCTCTGGACCAATACAAGTCCCAAGTAGAAACTGCCCCAATCCAATTAGTAGTGCTAGCTGCACATTCACTTTTGCTGGCCCCTCACCCCAACACTCACTATAACTGCCCCCTGACCCCCAAACACACACACATACCCTTTAACTGGGGTGAGGGCCGTTTATAGTGTCTGTTTGGGGTGAGGGGACAGTTATAGAGTGTGTTTGGTGGTCGGGATGGTTATAGTGTGTTTGTGTTTAGTGGTGAGGGGACGGTTATAGTGTGTGTTTTAAAGAGGGGGACTGTTATAGTGTGTGTTTAGGGGTGAGGGGCTGTTTATAGTGTGTGTTTGAGAGTCAGGGGACAAACACACAAACTATAACATTCTCCTGACCCCCAAACACACACTATAAATGGCCCCTCATCCCAAACACACACTATAAAGCTGTCCCCTGACCCCTAAAAACACACACACACACACACTATAACCATCCCCTCACCCCCAAACACACACTAACTGTCCCCTGACTCCCAAACACGCACTATAACTATCCCCTCACCCCTAAACACGCACTATAACCGTCCCCTCACCCCTAAACACACACACTATAAGCATCCCCTCACTTCTAAACATGCACTCTAACCGTCCCCTCACCCCTAAACACACACACTATAACCATCCCCTCACCCCCAAACACACACACACACTAACTGTCCCCTGACTCCCAAACACGCACTATAACTATCCCCTCACCCCTAAACATGCACTATAACCGTCCCCTCACCCCTAAACATGCACTATAACCGTCCCCTCACCCCTAAACACACACACGCACACTATAACCATCCCCTCACTTCTAAACATGCACTATAACCGTCCCCTCACCCCTAAATACACACACACACACTATAACCGTCCCCCCACCCCTAAACACACACTATAACTGTCCCCTGACTCCCAAACACACACTATAACCATCCCCTTGCCCCTAAATATGCACTATAACCATCCCCTCACTCCTAAACCCACCCCCTATAAGAGTTCACGCTCTCTACACACCCTATAATTAGCATCCACCACTGAGGGGAAAAAAAAACGCACATTAAAAAGTGTCCTGTGCCCCCAAACACAATTACTAGTAGGTGCATCTGTCACTTACTTTGTCACCACACACAAGAATTGGCCTTGGTCCAGCGCAGCCATTGGGATAATGCTGCAGTATCTCTCTACACATGTCCCTGAGCAGAAGGACAGGATGCAGGTTTGAGCCTGGTGAAAGCGAAGGTCATTCCCTATATACGCTGCACAATCCTGAGAAAATACTAGGAGACAAAATAGAGAATCAACCAGGAGTTAAAATAGCAATTAAAAAAAATAAACAAACCACTAAAGCAATAAAATGATGCGGTTGCAGAATGATTTGCTTTGTATGTACAACACAACACGCCTATTCAGGATTTCATTTACTTTGGAACAAATTCAGTAATTTCTTTTGAAAACTCATTAAACCAGTCTGGGAGCATTCATTTAAAGACACAGAATTACCAAAAGAACAGGATAAGTCAAGGGATAAAACTTACTCCCTCTACAGAAAGTTACTGAAAAATTGTATTTTGTTTCAGTGGGAGTTACCACTGATTATTTTGTTTAAAGGGATGAGAAACTCAAAATTTGTCTTTCATGATTCAGATAGACAATGTGATTTTAAAAATCTGATTTACTTCTGTTACCAATTTGTATTAGTTCTCTTGGTATCTTTTGTTGAAAAGCAGGGACGTATGCTTAGGAGCCGGACCATTTCTGGGGTACTATATGGCAGCAGTTTATGTTATTCATTTGCAAGAGCACTAGATGGCAGCTGGTTTATGTTATTCATTTGCAAGAGCACTAGATGGCAGCAGTTTATGTTATTCATTTGCAAGAGCACTAGATGGCAGCAGTTTATGTTATTCATTTGCAACAACACTAGATGGCAGCAGTTTATGTTATCCATTTGCAAGAGCACTAGATGGCAGCAGTTTATGTTATTCATTTGCAAGAGCACTAGATGGCAGCTGGTTTATGTTATTCATTTGCAAGAGCACTAGATGGCAGCAGTTTATGTTATTCATTTGCAAGAGCACTAGATGGCAGCAGTTTATGTTATTCATTTGCAAGAGCACTAGATGGCAACAGTTTATGTTATTCATTTGCAAGAGCACTAGATGGCAGCTGGTTTATGTTATTCATTTGCAAGAGCACTAGATGGCAGCAGTTTATGTTATTCATTTGCAAGAGCACTAGATGGCAGCAGTTTATGTTATTCATTTGCAACAACACTAGATGGCAGCTGGTTTATGTTATTCATTTGCAAGAGCACTAGATGGCAGCAGTTTATGTTATTCATTTGCAAGAGCACTAGATGGCAGCTGGTTTATGTTATTCATTTGCAAGAGCACTAGATGGCAACAGTTTATGTTATTCATTTGCAAGAGCACTAGATGGCAGCTGGTTTATGTTATTCATTTGCAAGAGCACTAGATGGCAGCAGTTTATGTTATTCATTTGCAAGAGCACTAGATGGCAGCTGGTTTATGTTATTCATTTGCAAGAGCACTAGATGGCAGCAGTTTATGTTATCCATTTGCAACAACACTAGATGGCAGCAGTTTGTTATTCATTTGCAAGAGCACTAGATGGCAGCAGTTTATGTTATTCATTTACAAGAGCACTAGATGGCAGCAGTTTATGTTCATTTGCAAGAGCACTAGATGGCAGCAGTTTATGTTCATTTGCAAGAGCACTAGATGGCAGCAGTTTATGTTCATTTGCAAGAGCACTAGATGGCAGCTGGTTTATGTTATCCATTTGCAAGAGCACTAGATGGCAGCAGTTTATGTTATCCATTTACAAGAGCACTAGATGGCAGCAGTTTATGTTATTCATTTGCAAGAGCACTAGATGGCAGCAGTTTATGTTATCCATTTACAAGAGCACTAGATGGCAGCAGTTTATGTTATTCATTTGCAAGAGCACTAGATGGCAGCAGTTTAAGTTATTCATTTGCAAGAGCACTAGAGGGCAGAAGTTTATGTTATTCATTTGCAAGAGCACTAGAGGGCAGCACTATTTCCTACCATGTAGTGCTCTAGATGCCTACCTAGGTATCTCTTCAACACAGATTAACATGGGAGCGAATCAAATTTGATAATAGAAGTAAATTGGAAACTTTTTTAAAGTACCACTGTAAGTTTTTTTTTAAAAAAAAAAATAATAATAATAATTTTAACGTTTTATAACATATTTCCCATAGCATGTCTTTTCCGCTTTCCTACCTTACCGTTGTAATCCGTTTTAAAAAAAAAAAAAAAAAATCTTTCCAAACCCAGATGCTCCTAGCCAATCCGTTTTGCAAACCACAGTTTGAAGATGGCGACCGTAGCTTCGACTGCGCATGCGCAATATTGCGCATGCACAATATTGCGCAACGTCAGTAACTTCCAGACCGGTGTTCTAAAGAAAATGGTATACCGCATAGGAATGTGTATACCACGTCACTTTAGGTCACGTGACTCAGCTGCTGGAACGGTGTTGGGCTCATTGCGCATGCGGAAGAGGCCCAACCTCCTCCTAACAGCTGATGTAATGTAAACCACGGATCGATGAAATATATGGCCCGTAATCACTCGCGCGCACTGCGGTCGCTTTGAGTGTATTTGAGCGAGCTAAAAACAGTGACAAATGTGACAGCATAGTGCTACTGTCATTATACCCACACCACACACCCTCACCATCCATATCCCACCCTACCGGAATAAAATATTGGAGCAGTCACCGGAGTTAATAGAAAAATATAGCCTTTATTACAAAATTCCAAACCTAAGTTTCAAAATGTTTTGGTGTCAACTTACACCTTTTTCGTCAAGTCGGCGGCGCCCAATGGATCAATGAGGAGTAGGGCCGTGTGCGCATGCGCATTGCAGTTTACAGTCCATAGAATCCTGCGACCCGTTGTTATGTAATAAATATCCTTAAACAGATGTTTGGAGGAGGTTGGGCCTCTTGCGCATGCGCATTGAGCGCCACACCCCTCCAACAGGTGATAATACGTCACCGGAAGTGACGTAGTATACACATTCCTATGGATTACCAGTTTCTTTAGAACACCGGCTCCGACACAGAAGATTGTGGCGTGAGTAACACAGAGTGCGCATGCACTATTTGGTCACTTTGACAAAATTTTAGGTTTGTATGTTTGATGTCATGCAAGTAATTTGAAAAATGTATTTAAAGATTAAAAAAAACAAAAAGATAAAAGTTTGTAATCCTTTAAAATTGTTGCTCTATCTGAAGCATTAAAGAAAAAAAATAAGTTTAATATCCCTTTTAGTGGCTGATTTTATTTGATTAAAAAAGCATGAAATAATCTGAGTCAGGGTTAGTTTAGTAAATAGGAGATCAGTAACCGGTTGAATCCAAAACAGGACAAAGCTATGTGAATTGCAAGGAGTACGCCTTTACGCATTAGCTAGCAAAGTGCTGTAGTTCTCTCTGGCAGCTAAGGTGTGTGAGCCTGTCCTGATAACATGCAGTAATGAGACCACTCTATATTACAAACCTAGCAAGCACTGTATAAGCCTGTCCTGATAACGTGCCGTAGAGACCACTCTATATTACAAACCTAGCAAGCACTGTATAAGCCTGTCCTGATAACGTGCCGTAGAGAACACTCTATATTACAAACCTAGCAAGCACTGTATAAGCCTGTCCTGATAACGTGCCGTAGAGACCACTCTATATTACAAACCTAGCAAGCACTGTATAAGCCTGTCCTGATAACGTGCAGTAACTAGACCACTCTATATTACAAACCTAGCAAGCACTGTATAAGCCTGTCCTGATAACGTGCAGTAAAGAGACCACTCTATATTACAAACCTAGCAAGCACTGTATAAACCTGTCCTGATAACGTGCCGTAGAGACCACTCTATATTACAAACCTAGCAAGCACTGTATAAGCCTGTCCTGATAACGTGCAGTAACTAGACCACTCTATATTACAAACCTAGCAAGCACTGTATAAGCCTGTCCTGATAACGTGCAGTAACTAGACCACTCTATATTACAAACCTAGCAAGCACTGTATAAGCCTGTCCTGATAACGTGCAGTAATGAGACCACTCTATATTACAAACCTAGCAAGCACTGTATAAGCCTGTCCTGATAACGTGCAGTAATGAGACCACTCTATATTACAAACCTAGCAAGCACTGTATAAGCCTGTCCTGATAACGTGCAGTAAAGAGACCACTCTATATTACAAACCTAGCAAGCACTGTATAAGCCTGTCCTAATAACGTGCAGTAATGAGACCACTCTATATTACAAACCTAGCAAGCACTGTATAAGCCTGTCCTGATAACGTGCAGTAACGAGACCACTCTATATAACAAACCTAGCAAGCACTGTATAAGCCTGTCCTGATAACGTGCAGTAATGAGACCACTCTATATAACAAACCTAGCAAGCACTGTATAAACCTGTCCTGATAACGTGTCGTAGAGACCACTCTATATTACAAACCTAGCAAGCACTGTATAAGCCTGTCCTGATAACGTGCAGTAATGAGACCACTCTATATTACAAACCTAGCAAGCACTGTATAAGCCTGTCCTGATAACGTGCAGTAATGAGACCACTCTATATTACAAACCTAGCAAGCACTGTATAAGCCTGTCCTGATAACGTGCAGTAACTAGACCACTCTATATTACAAACCTAGCAAGCACTGTATAAGCCTGTCCTGATAACGTGCAGTAAAGAGACCACTCTATATTACAAACCTAGCAAGCACTGTATAAGCCTGTCCTGATAACGTGCAGTAAAAAGACCACTCTATATTACAAACCTAGCAAGCACTGTATAAGCCTGTCCTGATAACGTGCAGTAAAGAGACCACTCTATATTACAAACCTAGCAAGCACTGTATAAGCCTGTCCTGATAACGTGCAGTAACGAGACCACTCTATATTACAAACCTAGCAAGCACTGTATAAGCCTGTCCTGATAACGTGCAGTAAAGAGACCACTCTATATTACAAACCTAGCAAGCACTGTATAAGCCTGTCCTGATAACGTGCAGTAACGAGACCACTCTATATTACAAACCTAGCAAGCACTGTATAAGCCTGTCCTGATAACGTGCAGTAATGAGACCACTATATTACACACCTAGCAAGCACTGTATAAGCCTGTCCTGATAACGTGCAGTAAAGAGACCACTCTATATTACAAACCTAGCAAGCACTGTATAAGCCTGTCCTGATAACGTGCAGTAAAGAGACCACTCTATATTACAAACCTAGCAAGCACTGTATAAGCCTGTCCTGATAACATGCAGTAAAGAGACCACTCTATATTACAAACCTAGCAAGCACTGTATAAGCCTGTCCTGATAACGTGCAGTAAAGAGACCACTCTATATTACAAACCTAGCAAGCACTGTATAAGCCTGTCCTGATAACGTGCAGTAATGAGACCACTCTATATTACAAACCTAGCAAGCACTGTATAAGCCTGTCCTGATAACATACAGTCAAGAGGGACCTTAAATCACAGACACCAAGCACTGTCAGCCTATCCTGATAATGGGCAGCATGTAATATTAAGACACAGGCAGCTGTCTGCAGAGCTAACAGAATTGCCCAGGTGACCCCCCTCCCTTAATTTGATGAACAAAGGCTGCTGGAAAGAAGTTCCATGAGTTAAGTTTCGATTCTCCAGCCTCACGTGTAACAGCTCCTGGGAAGGGCTGAGGGATGAGAAGAGACCCCTCCCTGTCTACGCCTACATATCTGCACTCTTTCTGCTCTTCCCAAGCTGTGTAATGTCAATAAGTGTCTACCTAGATAAAGGATGTGCTGAACTGTATAGTGATAGGAGTAGCTACACACCACACTGTATAGTAATAAGGAGTAGCTACACACCGCACTGTATAGTGATAAGGAGTAGCTACACACCGCACTCTATAGTGATAAGGAGTAGCTACACACCGCACTCTATAGTGATAAGGAGTAGCTACACACTGCACTCTATAGTGATAAGGAGTAGCTACACACTGCACTCTATAGTGATAAGGAGTAGCTACACACTGCACTCTATAGTGATAAGGAGTAGCTACACACCGCACTCTATAGTGGTATGGAGTAGCTACACACACACTGTATAGTGATTGGAGTAGCTACACACTGCACTGTATAGTGATAGGAGTAGCTACACACCCACTGTATAGTGATAGGAGTAGCTACACACCCACTGTATAGTGATAGGAGTAGCTACACACCCACTGTATAGTGATAGGAGTAGCTACACACCCACTGTATAGTATTAGGAGTAGCTACACACCGCACTGTTTAAAATACAAAAAACAAAAGGCACAACAATTCTAAGGACTAACCTATTCACATGTGAAATAGCTTCACTCATTATGTATTGGGTATAGGTTCTATGCATTTAAACAAAAAGAAAAAATACATTTAACAGCACTCAAACTCCACAAAAATGTATTTTGCAATTGACTATTACATTAATCTCATAGTTGGTGTGTGTCACTTTAAGTAAAATAACATTTATTTAAGCAAAGTAAACACGGGATTCAAGTTAAACCACCCTGCAGCAACTTTATTTCCAATATGTGAGAGATTATTTGTTGTAACAGTTCACAGCTAATGAGAATGATTTAATAGTCAATTACAAAACACATTTTTGTGGACTTTGGGTGCTGTTAAATGTATTTCATTTTGTGGGTCTTTAACCCATTAAGCTACAATTGTGCTGTATAGTGATAACCAGTAACTACACACGGCACTGTATAGTGATAACCAATAACTACACACGGCACTGTATAGTGATAACCAGGAGCTAATACACACTGCACTGTATAGTGATAACCAATAACTACACACGGCACTGTATAGTGATAACCAGTAGCTACACTCTGCAATGTATAGTGATAAGCAGTAGCTACACACCGCAATGTATAGTGATAAGCAGTAGCTACACACCGCAATGTATAGTGATAAGCAGTAGCTACCCACAGCACTGTATAGTGATAACCAGTAACTACACACGGCTCTGTATAGTGATAACCAGTAACTACACATGGCTCTGTATAGTGAGAACTAGTAACTACACACAGCACTGTATAGTGATAACCAGTAACTACACATGGCACTGTATAGTGATAACTAGTAACTACACACCGCACTGTATAGTGATAACCAGTAACTACACATGGCACTGTATAGTGATAACTAGTAACTACACACCGCACTGTATAGTGATAACCAGTAACTACACATGGCACTGTATAGTGATAACTAGTAACTACACACCGCACTGTATAGTGATAACCAGTAACTACACATGGCACTGTATAGTGATAACCAGTAACTACACACCGCACTGTATAGTGATAACCAGTAACTACACATGGCACTGTATAGTGATAACTAGTAACTACACACCGCACTGTATAGTGATAACCAGTAACTACAAACAGCTCTGTATAGTGATAACCAGTAACTACACACCACACTGTATAGTGAGAACTAGTAACTACACATGGCACTGTATAGTGATAACTAGTAACTACACACCGCACTGTATAGTGATAACCAGTAACTACAAACGGCTCTGTATAGTGATAACCAGTAACTACACACCACACTGTATAGTGAGAACTAGTAACTACACACAGCACTGTATAGTGATAACCAGTAACTACACACCGCACTGTATAATAATATATCATTCTGCTTTGTATAAACACATTGATAATAAATATGAAGCAATGTGCTATGGCTCTATTTTTTAAACAAAGGGTTAACACAAGACGTTTCCTGCAGTTGCAATGGCGTCTAGATTTCAGTTTCCTTGTGAAAACAATATATGGTGGTTCAAGCGGGTATTATTTTTTTGGAGGGAAGGAGGGTTGCACCATTGTTATCAAATTTACTTTTTTCTCTTAGTATCCTTTGCTGTGATTTGACCTCTATCTTTTTAACTTTTTACTATAAATGTGTTACTCTGTGAACTAAGCAAGAACTTTAAAACTGAAAAAAAAGCCTTGAGAACAACTAATAATTGCCGCTCTAAACCAGACAGGTATGTTCAACAGGTCTATGGTGTAGAATCTGAAAAAGTCCCAAAATGCAGAGATGGATTGGAACGGCTCTAAATGTGAAAATAAATCAAATGAAAAAAAATAAAAAAAATCTTGAAATGCGCTTCGCATGGGAATTCCGATGAAGTGGACTGAATCTCACTGTGTCCTAAGCGACAATAACATTGTGTTATTACATCAGATGCTATAATAAAATATTCCCAATTAAAAATAGGCTTTAGTCAGGTAACTATCTTAAAGGGACATTATTAAAGCACAAATGACGGGAACGAAATTGATTCAACTAGTAATTTGTGCATTTGTTTTTCAAGCTTACTATGTTTTTAACCATTTAAAAACATAGGTAAAGTCCTGCTTGGGAGCAAACAGTATTGCAGTTACTGAGCAAGATATGGCTAGTAAGCTAATCAAGAGTGTAATTTTCTCCACTCGCCAACCATGTTCTGCTTGGTAGCTGCGAGGCTGGTGGCTTCTCTGTGTAATTGTGCATTACAAGTTCCCTTAAATTTGACATATATATATATATATATATATATATATATATATATATATATATATATACACACACACACATATACATACATTCTTTTATTATTGTGCAATTTTTCTGTTGCACCCCAGGTGAATTTACAATTGGAATCCGGAGTGCTTGTCCGTTTGGCTTATGTGTGTGTATACACACACACACACACATATATATTTATTTACACACACATATAAATATATATATTTACACACACACACATATATATATATACACACACACATATATATATATATATACACACACACATATATATATATACACACACACACATATATATATGTATTTACACACACACAGACAAACAAAACACATACTTTTTAGAGATAGATGTACCAGCTGCAGAGAAAGGAAACCTTTGTTGCTCCGTTGATTGGTATAAGTAAGACTGAGGGGGGTCATGTTTTATATGTGGGAGACAAAGAAACTAATACTTTGTCAGATTAAATTAACTATAGTATAGACTGGGTGCTGTATAGTGACCCTGTACTGTAAATATACACTGACCATGTGCTATAGTGATGGTCGCTATTTGCTGCTAGTGTGCTCATTGTTAGAGTAGTTGTACTGATAATGATACCCTTGTGTTATATAATGATGCACACAGTTATATACTGATGCAGAGAGTATATACAGAACTCATGGGTATCTCAGCAGCAATAACAAACGCTGTGTGCTACAGCATACTACCGTATGATCACTATGACTACACATAAGTAATGAGTAGCTATAGTATACAGCACTAAAGCACACGAGGTCAGTGAGCCTGTGCTGCCCCCTCCCCTCCATGTGACCACCATATGTGTTAGCTGATTCCCCCTATGCCTCCCGCCACAGGCCCAGGGTACTCACCTCCAGGCAGGCAGAGCAGGCTAAGGGCCCCTAGGAGGGCGATGGGTGTTGGTGCCATGATACTTTGTGTTGGAGCTGCAGGGAACCTTCCTGTGTGAGATGCAGAAGAGAAATGCTCTGCTCCCAGCCCCGCACCTCCCAGTGACATCAGCAACACAACCCGTCTGCAAGGAGGGGGCTGCACTGGGGTTAACCCCTCCCTGCCAATCTCACATTACCAGCTGTACTCAGGGGGCTGCACTGGGGTTAACCCCTTCCTGCCAATCTCACATTACCAGTTGTACTCAGGGGGCTGCACTGGGGTTAACCCCTCCCTGCCCATCTCACATTACCAGCTGTACTCCGGGAACTGCACTGGGGTTAACCCCTTCCTGCCCATCTCACATTACCAGCTGTACTCAGGGGGCTGCACTGTGGTTAACCCCTCCCTGACCATGTCAAATTATCAGCTGTACTCAGCAGCTGCACTGGGGTTAACCCCTTCCTGCCCATCTCACATTACCAGCTGTACTCAGGGAACTGCACTGGGGTTAACCCCTCCCTGCCCATTACCAGCTGTACTAAGGGGGCTGCACTGAGGTTAACCCTTCCCTGCCAATCTCACATTACCAGCTGTACTCAGGGGGCTGCACTGGGGTTAACCCCTCCCTGCCAATCTCACATTACCAGCTGTATTCAGGGGCTGCACTGGGGTTAACCCCTTCCTGACCAAGTCACATTACCAGCTGTACTCAGCAGCTGCACTGGGGTTAACCCTTTCCTGCCCATCTCACATTACCAGCTGTACTCAGGGAACTGCACTGGGGTTAACCCCTTCCTGCCCATCTCACATTACCAGCTGTACTCAGGGAACTGCACTGGGGTTAACCCCTCCCTGCCCATCTCACATTACCAGCTGTACTCAGGAGCTGCACTGGGGTTAACCCCTCCCTGCCCATCTCACATTACCAGCTGTACTCAGGGGCTGCACTGTGGTTAACCCCTCCCTGACCATGTCACATTACCAGCTGTACTCAGCAGCTGCACTGGGGTAAACCCTTTCCGGCCAATCTCATATTATCAACTGTAATCAGGGGCCTGCACTGGGGTTAACCCCTCCCTTCTAATCTCACATTACCAGCTGTACTCAGGGGGCTGCACTGGGGTTAACCCCTTCTGGCCAATCTCACATTATCAACTGTACTCAGGGGGCTGCACTGGGGTTAACCCCTCCCTACCAATCTCACATTACCAGCTGTACTCAGGGGGCTGCATTGGGGTTAACCCCCCCTTGCCCATCTCACTTTACCAGCTGTACTCAGGGGGGTGCACTGGGGTTACCCCCTCCCTACCAATCTCACATTACCACCTGTACTCAGGGGGCTGCACTGGGGTTAATCCCCCCTTGCCCATCTCAATTTACCAACTGTACTCAGGGGGCTGCACTGGGGTTAACCCCTCCCTACCAATCTCACATTACCAGCTGTACCGGGGCTACACTGGGATTAACCCCTTCTCTCTGCCTAGGACCTACACTTCGCCTCCTCTTTTGTTACTTCTTCTCATTCCTGTATACAGGACTTCTCCAGATTGGCCCCAATTTTGTGTAAATCCTTGCCTCGCTCCACAAGACTCACATTTAGCTTTCACAGTTTCAAGCACTCGTTAAAGGAACATAAAACCCAAATATTTGTCCTTTCATTTATATTTTGCCCCGTTTGCTGTCCTTGAAGTCTGAACATTGTGGATTTTCCAATACTGAAAACTAAAAGAGCACATGACAGCTCAAGTCTAACCCTGTAAACTAAGTAACTAAATAATAATAAAAGACCAGAAAAGAGTGTCAGGCAAATGAAAGTAGTGTAGCTCTCTGCAAATCTACTCAACAGGAAATGAATTCAATAAAAGGAATCAGTTGCGCTATAAAAGCTAGACACTCATACACTAGAAGTAATAAACTAGTAAGCTTTTGTTCAGAGCAGAAACACTTCTCTCAAAAAACTGATTAAGTTAATGATATATACTATTAGGACATAGAGTTAAAATCCTATTTGGACACAGAGTAAAAAATCCTATTCAGGACAAAAAAAATGCAAGCAAAATGAGTTTCAAAACACAGTAGTGTACTAATAAACATAAAACACATACACATAAAATTAAATCCACTGGTGGACTAAATACAAAAGTACTTAATGAATCTATAAAAAACAAAACTCTGGGGGGAACTTCCGGGCAGCGACCATCTTAGGTGCAATATTCTGAGCTGCTACTAGTATGTGAGATTTTTTCTTCAAAGCAGCGGTAATTGGAATCATCCAGGATGTGGGAACCCAGATTCTAATTTGTGAAAGACACCTGCTTTGATCAAGCCTTTTACCAAAGTTCTATGCAGCCCTAATATACCGGAGATTGTCTGGGGCCCTACACCTCCGCTTTAACCCCCCTGCAGGTATCTTTGGCTGCCTGCTGTAACGCAGTCTTGAGAGTAAGCTGCTATTGAATTCTTTGAATTTCCTGTTTAAGCATGGAGGAGACATACTTGGCAATACGAAACCTGAGGCTCGATTTTGAGCGCACAATGTGTGACAGGCTGGATCGCCTTGTGTGCAACATGGAGCCCACCCACGCAGGAGATGCACCTGAGTCTTGCACAGAGATGCATACAGAAGTGGCTTGTCCGGGCTGCGCTGAGCAATTGGGTATGGCCCAACTTCTTGATGTTAGTGTACGGATAGGTCCCTGTACCAGCGACTTACCTTTCTCACTGGACCCTGTCCGGGGAGTTGCTGCCAATTTTCTAGAGTGGGGCCACGAAGACTTGCATGTCGCAGTGCACACGGGAAGATATCTGTCTACTGTGATGGCTAACCTCATTATGAGTAACAGTGGTGCAGGGCTGGTGCTACCTACACAATATTGGGATGTGGATCCTCTCAACTCACCTGCAGATATATCCAGTGGGTTCTCTTTTTCTCTCTCAAGTGTGAGGAAGAACGTTGATTTGTGTGAGGGAAATTGGTATGGTGACCGAGTGATTGCGTCTGGGAGGGCAACAGACTCCCATGTGTGCAATGCTGCTTTTCCAACCGAAACTTCTGCAGCAGAGGATTATCCTTTCTGAGCCTGTATTAGGAGACCTGAAAGCAGGTGTTGGGTGATATTTTAAGTTTAGAAATGGATGCCAGATCTTCAGGTCCGGTACAGTTTTCTGACTTTGAACTTCGCTCCTTTCGAGATTTGGAACTTGGGCTCTCTCATGAAAATGATTATGGTTGAGGTGAAGGCCCTGACTAATGTATTTAATATTGCTGGACTCTTGTGCTCATCCATAGTTTATTTCCCTTACATGGTTTTTTCCCTCCTTTGTTTGCCATGTGCTGCTGGCAGCCATTTTACTCACCTCTCTTGCTGACTCTGGTGCATACTGTGTGATGCTGCTCATTTCCTGCACTTCCTTTTATGGCCAGACTGGTGTTCATCATCAGTGTGAGACAGGATGCAGTCTCAGAATTGTGATGTCATCACTTATTATTTAAAGGGCCTCTGTTCAGTATGCTTTGCCCTTGCGTTGTCTAAGACCTGTTTGTGAGAGCTCCTGTGTATTACCTGGCTGTCTGACGTCCCTCCTGGTTCCTGATCCCTGGCTTGTTCCTGACTCTGCTGTTCTCATTGTTCCTGATCCTGGCTCGTCTGACTACTCGCTTTGGCTCCTGACTCAGCTCGCCTGACTATTCGCTTTGGCTCCTGACTCGGCTCGTCTGACTACCAGCTCTGGTTTTGATTCCTGGCTTGTTATTTGTTTTGAGGACTTTTTATTATTTTTTGCTATTAATAAAGGTGTTATTATTTTTACACTTCTCGTCTCAGTTTGATTCCTGGCACCCTGACATTACGCCATGAATCCTGATGGTGCTAATAATCCACCTTTACCTGCCATCATTTCCAGGATCACCGCTTGGATCAATTTGCACTAGCCCTGCAAACCCTGCTGACTCGCACTGCACATTTGGACCAAAGTGTCCCAGAAGTTATGGCTGCTCCTGTTTCCGCTGCTGCACCTAGTCCTACCCAGGAGCATGTCCGGTTCTGTACCTCTACCTCAGCGATATGGAGACGATCCTAATCAGTGCAGAGGGTTTTTGAACCAGGTGGGCATTTACTTTGAGATGTTCACTCAGGCGTTTCCCTCTGACAGAGCTAAAGTGGGATTTCTCATCTTGTTACTCTCTGACACAGCTCTTGCCTGGGCTAATCCCTTGTGGGAGACTAATAAACCTGTGATTTCAAATTACCCTGAATTTGTGGTCTCCTTTCGAAGGGTATTTGATATTCAGGCTCGCTCCTCCTCTGCTGCTAAACGACTCATGTCCATTCAGCAAGGTACAAGATCTGTTGCTCAGTATGCCATTGAGTTCCGTACGCTTGCCGCAGAGGTAGGTTGGAACAATGAAGCCCTTGTTGCCACCTTTTTTCATGGGCTCTCTGATGCGATTAAAGACGAAGTTGATGCCAGAGATTTACCAGAGGATCTTGAGGCATTGGTGTCTTTTTTTTATCCTAATTGACATCAGACTCAGAGAGAGGCCCTCTTTCAAGGAGCGCTTGCGGAAGCCTCCTGTTCCATTGTCTCTTACGTGTTCGTTCCCACCCATGCCTCCCTTTCCTCCCATGCCTCCTGGTCCCGAGTCACCAGGTACTGGCGAGCCGATGCAGTTGGGATTCACGCGGCCGGAAAAATGCTCACACCTAAGGTCCTGTCGGGGGCAGACCTTGGGTGGTTTATCTTCGTCCCCGGAACCGCTAAAGGAGAAACCTTTGGTCTTGGTTGTAATTTCCTGGGTGGACACCTCCATAGTCACCCAGGCTCTTGTTGACTCCGGTGCTGCGGGCTATTTCATTGACAGTGCTTTTGTATCAAAGCACTCCATTCCTGTATTGCCTCGGTCCGTTCCGCTTGCTATTGAGGCCATTGATGGCAGGCCCCTTCAGCCCACACCCGTTACTCACGAAACTGCTCTGTTATCCATGGCTGTTGGGGCTCTCCATTTTGAAACCCTCCAGTTCCAGGTGATAAACTCTCTGCATTTTCCAGTTGTTCTGGGTTATCTCTGGCTCCAAAAGCACAGTCTCGACTGGCGCAGGTCTGAAATTTTGTCGTGGTCTCCACAATGTATTTCCACTTGTCTTCGGAAATCAGTTAAAGTCTTGTGCACTTCTTCGGTATCTCAATTGCCAGAGGAGTACCGAGAGTTCCTAGATGTTTTTGACAAGGTGCATGCCGGTACGTTGCCTCCTCACCGGTCTTACGATTGTGCCATAGACCTGAAACCCGGAGCCATTCCTCCTTGGGGCCGGGTTTACCCTCTGTCTGTTGCGGAGAATTGTGCTATGGAGGAGTATGTTGCTGATGCTCTGTTGCTGGGGATCAGCCGCAAATCCTGCTCTCCTGCAGGGGCTGGCTTCTTCTTTCTGAAGAAAAATGGTGGGGAGTTAAGACCATGCATCGATTATAGGGGTCTTAATCGTCTTACCATTAAGAATGCTTACCCTATTCCGCTCATTACGGAACTCTTTGACCACCTCAAGGGAGCTACGGTCTTTACTAAACTTGATATGAGAGGAGCGTACAATCTCGTTAGGATCAAGGAGGGCCACGAATGGAAAACAGCATTTAACACCAGGAGCGGGCATTATGAGTATCTTGTAATGCCCTTTGGCCTATGTAATGCTCCTGCTGTTTTCCAGGAATTTATTAATGATGTCCTACGAGATATGTTGCAACAGTGTGTTGTGGTGTACTTAGACGACATCCTTATACACTCACCCACACTTGAGGTTCATCATTCTGATGTTACACAGGTTCTTCAGAGACTACGTGAGAACGGCCTGTTTTGTAAACTTGAGAAATGTGAGTTCCATTAGACTCAAGTAACCTTCCTAGGTTATATTATCTCCGTTGCAGGGTTCTCCATGGATCCTGACAAGTTATCTGCAGTTCTGCAGTGGCCTTGCCCAGTTGGTCTTCGGTCTATTCAACGTTTTTTGGGGTTCGCCAATTACTATAGAAAGTTTATTAAAAACATTTCTTCCTTGGCCAAACCTATCACAGACATGACCCGTAAAGAGAATGATCCACTCCATTGGTCACCTGCTGCCATTAAGGCCTTTGATAGTCTTAAAACTGCCTTTGCTGCCGCTCCAGTTCTGCCTCACCCTAACCCTGTCCTGCCTTTCGTTCTTGAGGTTGATGTGTCTGAGACTGGAGTAGGTGCCCTCTTGTCTCAACGTCCTACGCCTGACGGTTCCTTGCATCCATGTGCTTTCTTTTCTAAGAAATTGTCTCCAGCGGAATGCAATTATGAAATTGGCTACAGGGAATTACTGGCCATAATTTTGGCACTCAAGGAATGGAGGCATCTTCTTGAGGGTACTAGTGTGCCAGTGCTCATTCTTACTGACCTCAAGAATTTAACTTATCTATCTGAAGCAAAACGTTTGTCGCCCTGACAGGCCAGGTGGGCGCTATTTTTGTCTCAGTTTAATTATGTGGTCTTCTACCTGCCTGGTAGTAAGAATGTTAGGGCTGATGCCCTCTCTCGACAGTTTTCGC
Organism: Bombina bombina; assembly: GCF_027579735.1. Taxonomy (NCBI): domain Eukaryota; kingdom Metazoa; phylum Chordata; class Amphibia; order Anura; family Bombinatoridae; genus Bombina; species Bombina bombina. Next base: position 410,622,653 of record NC_069505.1, read on the forward strand.
CTCTGTCCAAGGAGGAGTCTTTACCTACTCCAGTTATACCTCCTGACCATATTTTGGCTACCATACGTACTAATTTGACTTCTCCCTTGAGGGAGGAGATCCTGGCTGCACAAACCAATGCACCTCCTGTTTTGTTCCTGAGAATCTTCAAACTAAACTTTTGCACACTTACCACAATCCTAAAGCCGCTGGTCACCCAGGCCTCCTCACCGGTCTTACGATTGTGCCATAGACCTGCAACCCGGAGCCATTCCTCCTCTGGGCCGGGTTTGCCCTCTGTCTGTTGCGGAGAATTGTGCTATGGAGGAGTATGTTGCCGATGCTCTGTTGCGGGGGATCAGCCACAAATCCTGCTCTCCTGCAGGGGCTGGCTTCTTCTTTGTGAAGAAAAAGGGTGGCGAGTTAAGACCATGCATCGATTATAGGGGTCTTAATCGTCTTACCATTAAGAATGCTTACCCTATTCCGCTCATTACGGAACTCTTTGACCACCTCAAGGGAGCTACGGTCTTTACTAAACTTGATTTGAGAGGAGCGTACAATCTCGTTAGGATCAAGGAGGGCCACGAATGGAAAACAGCATTTAACACCAGGAGCGGGCATTATGAGTATCTTGTAATGCCCTTTGGCCTATGTAATGCTCCTGCTGTTTTCCAGGAATTTATTAATGATATCCTACGAGATATGTTGCAACAGTGTGTTGTGGTGTACTTAGACGACATCCTCATACACTCACCCACATTTGAGGCTCATCGTTCTGATGTTACACAGGTTCTTCAGAGACTACGTGAGAACGGCCTGTTTTGTAAACTCGAGAAATGTGAGTTCCATTAGACTCAAGTAACCTTCCTAGGTTATGTTATCTCCGTTGCAGGGTTCTCCATGGATCTTGACAAGTTATCTGCAGTTCTGCAGTGGCCTCGCCCAGTTGGTCTTCGGTCTATTCAACGTTTTTTGGGGTTCGCCAATTACTATAGAAAGTTTATTAAAAACTTTTCTTCCTTGGTCAAACCTATCACAGACATGACCCGTAAAGAGAATGATCCACTCCATTGGTCATCTGCTGCCATTAAGGCATTTGATAGTCTTAAAACTGCCTTTGCTGCCACTCCAGTTCTGCCTCACCCTAACCCTGTCCTGCCTTTCGTTCTTGAGGTTGATGTGTCTGAGACTGGAGTAGGTGCCCTCTTGTCTCAACGTCCTACGCCTGACGGTTCCTTGCATCCATGTGGTTTCTTTTCTAAGAAATTGTCTCCAGCGGAGTGCAATTATGAAATTGGCGACAGGGAATTACTGGCCATAATTTTGGCACTCAAGGAATGGAGGCATCTTCTTGAGGGTACTAGTGTGCCAGTGCTCATTCTTACTGACCACAAGAATTTAACTTATCTATCTGAAGCAAAACGTTTGTCGCCCGGACAGGCCAGATGGGCGCTATTTTTATCTCAGGTTAATTATGTGGTCTCCTACCTGCCTGGTATTAAGAATGTTAGGGCTCTCTCTCAACAGTTTTTGCCTCTGTCCAAGGAGAAGTCTGTACCTACTCCAGTTATACCTCCTGACCATATTTTGGCTACCATACGTACTAATTTGACTTCTATCCTATCCTAAAGCCGCTGGTCACCCAGGCAAGAACCAAATGATTTGGTCTGTCACTCGACAATTCTGGTGGCCAGGTCTTCGTTCTGATGTTGCTGCATATGTTGCCTCCTGCTCAGTTTATGCACAGAATAAGACTCCTCTACGTCTTCCTGTGGGTCTTCTTCAACCTATTGCTAATGGTGAGCGTCCTTGGACACATCTTTCCATGGACTTCATTGTCGAGCTCCCTGTTTCCAATGGCAATACTGTTATCCTTATGGTGGTTGACCGTTTTTCTAAAATGTCACATTGCATTCCCTTGAAGAAGTTGCCTACCGTTTAGGAGCTTGCTTCAATTTTTGCCTGGGAGGTCTTTCGTTTACATGGGTTACCAAGGGAGATAGTGCCGGACCGGGGCAGCCAGTTTGTCTCCAGATTTTGGCGTTCCTTTTGTGCTCAAATGGGGATCCAGCTTTCCTTCTCCTCGGCATATCACCCTCAATCCAATGGGGCTGAGGAGTGAGGAACGGTCTAATCAAGCTCTGCAACAGTTCCTCCGTGGCTATGTCTCAGAATACCACAATAATTTGTCTGAACTGTTACCTTGGGCAGAGTTTGCTCGTAATAGTGCTATTAATGCTTCCTCCAAGTTATCCCCGTTCATGGCGAATTGTGGGTTTCAAATACTTGTTGCCCGATTCATTCATGTCTCAGGGTATTCCGGCTTTAGAGGAGCATCTCTGGCAATTTCGTTCCACGTGGGTGCAGATTCAGGATTGCCTTCATCGTTCTATGCAGCGCCAAAAGTTCCAGGCTGATCGTAGGCGTCTGCCCGCGCCTTCCTACCAGGTTGGTGAGAGAGTTTGGCTGTCCTCCCGCAACTTGAACCTTTGTGTGCCTTCCAATAATCTGGCTCCCCATTATGTTGGTCCTTTTCGAATACTCCGACGGGTCAATCCTGTGGCCTACACAATGCGCATCTCCAATGTTTTTTATGTCTCCCTCTTGAAACCATTGGTTTGTAATCGGTTTACCACTGTGTTGCCTCGTCCCCGTCCTATCTTTTTGACAACCATGAGGAGTATGAGGTCAGCAGCATTATAGACTCTCGTATGTCCAGAGTCAATATGAAGACTCGCCAGAAAAATGGGCCCTCAAGCTCCATTCGGAGCTTGATAAATGGGCCTCCAAGTCCTAATAGTATATATTATTAACTTAATCAGTTTTTTTGAGAGAAGTGTTTCTGCTCTGAACAATAGCTTACTAGTTAATTATTTCTAGCGTATGGGTGTCTAGCTTTTTTAGCGTAATTGATTCCTTTTATTGAGCTGAAGTCTAACCCTGCTACATATATTTCTCATATGCAGTTTATTATAATTTCTGCTGAAGCCAAAAAATTTAAATTTTGTTAACACAACACAGTGACAAACCCTGTCTTCTTCAGACGCAAATCCAAATTGGCTACTCCAAATAATAAAGTTGGCAGAAATCTACACTAACCTTTTATTACCCATAAATCAATTGATCATTCATTCCTGTGGGAATCTCACAACATGAAATATACTGTTTTTTAAAATGTTAGGCAGTAATACATATAGACGTCTCATAAAACGTATTTTCTCTCACTCAAAAATAAATCCATACACACATTAGACCAGTTATAAGAGGAAAATCTCCTCTTACGAATGGGCAGTGAATATAGAATTATATAAAAATTCCAATTAACTGGCTATATACTTTTGGTATGGTTTACCATACCAAATCAGATGGCGTAATTTTTGGGCTAGTTTTTCCTTGTGTCTCTGTAGGTATAATTTCTTTATTCTGACGCTGTTCTTGCAGCATCTCACCTTAAAGGGACAGTACACTGTAAAATTGTTTTTCCCTAAATGTATTTTAAATGACTTGTTATACCAACTGCAGGGTATAAAATATTTGAGAAATTGCATTTTCGGGTTTATTTGTGTATCTGAAGTAGCTGGTTTTGTGCTTTGAAACCACAGCCTATTACAATGGGTTGAGCTTCAGGTAATATCACATCTCATTATGTTATCACTTTATGTACACAGACTTGCTTCCTTATCTTATATTTGTCTGGAACACCAAAGCTCATTACATAGAGAGAACAATGGAAAATTATCATTTTATTACTTAACTATCATGCCCCCACTGAGGGTGTAATCTCTTCTGCTGGCTGTGTTTACTTAGGCTTGTCAATAGCGTATACGCCAGTATCAAAACTTTCAGTATAGGATGGGAAACCACAAGCTAAATCAGCTATTTCAAATGCTGAAATATGTGTAAAGGAGCTACTTGCAACCAATTTAATACACTCTAGCAGGTAAAAAGGATCATTGGGAATAATTTAAAGGGGAGAAAGTTTTTGGGTGAACTGTCCCTTTAACCGTGTTATTTTTTGGTGGCCATCTTTGATGCAATCTTTGGCGCAGTTTTGCCTTTATATATTATTTGCACAAGTATTGATTTGAGGGTGCACTTGAACTTTTGCTGCTGTTTCCTGGACTTTGACCTGAGCTCGTCTTGACTATTCTTTTGTGCCTGTTTTGCTCGTGTGGTATCTTGACCTTCTGATTTCTCCTAGACAATTCTTCTGACTTACAACCCTGGACTGTCGCTGTAGTGTGCAATGATAAATACAGGCAGCTGTAGTATGTAATGATAAATACAGGCAGCTGTAGTATGTAATGATAAATACAGGCAGCCATAGTGTGCAATGATAAATACAGGCAGCTGTAGTGTGCAATGATAAATACAGGCAGCTGTAGTGTGCAATGATAAATACAGGCAGCTGTAGAGTGCAATGATAAATACAGGCAGCTGTAGTGTGCAATGATAAATACAGGCAGCTGTAGTGTGCAATGATAAATACAGGCAGCTGTAGTGTGCAATGATAAATACAGGCAGCTGTAGTGTGCAATGATAAATACAGGCAGCTGTAGTGTGCAATGATAAATACAGGCAGCTGTAATGTGCAATGATAAATACAGGCAGCTGTAGTGTGTAATGATAAATACAGGCAGCTGTAGTGTGCAATGATTAATACAGGCAGCTGTAGTGTGCAATGATAAATACAGGCAGCTGTAGTGTGCAATGATAAATACAGGCAGCTGTAGTGTGCAATGATAAATACAGGGAGCTGTAGTGTGCAATGATAAATACAGGCAGCCATAGTGTGCAATGATAAATACAGGCAGCTGTAGTGTGCAATGATAAATACAGGCAGCTGTAGTGTGCAATGATAAATACAGGCAGCTGTAGTGTGCAATGATAAATACAGGCAGCCGTAGTGTGCAATGATAAATACAGGCAGCCGTAGTGTGCAATGATAAATACAGGCAGCTGTAGTGTGCAATGATAAATACAGGCAGCTGTAGTGTGTAATGATAAATACAGGCAGCCGTAGTGTGCAATGATAAATACAGGCAGCTGTAGAGTGCAAATAGTGTGTAGTGTTTCATATCACTTTAAAGTCTGTCCCAGTTATGGCCCAGTGCCTGAGTAGTGGCTCAATGGATGAATTCCAGGACGTATTGCTGCTAGGGTTGCCACCTTTTGCCCAAAAAAATCTTGGACACTTTTTAAGTGGGCGTGGAGAGGGCGTGGTTTGGGGGCGTGGCTTGTCACGACCTTAAATTCATTATGAAATTATTTTTTTTATATATATATTATATGTCACACAGACACAGCAGGGAAAGAAAAGTCGGCTTAAGATGAGAACCTGACCATCCATATAGATCTAGTGGCAGCAGAGATTAGTGGGACCGAGATAACAAACAAGGAGAGCATAGTGCAGGCTGATCCCTTCTCCTGCTTCAGTGTTTGTCAAAGACCCAGGCTGCCTATCCACCCCCAGATCTTTGTTTAGCCTGCTCCCTCAGCTGTACCTGGAAGTAGGCCAGTATCATCTCTCTTTCGGTGTTGGAGGCTGGGCTGAGCTCGGGGATCTGGGCCGGGGGGGCCTGTGATGTTCGCTGAGTCTGGAGCCTGGCTCTTTCTGCTGTCCCCCTCCCAGCCGCTGTACTCTCTCCCTCAGCCGCACGGCGCTGTGTCACACATCCTCAAGGTTGCAATGAGAAGCGGTTTGCGGCTGTTGACACCACGTGATCACCCGGCATAGCGTTATCACCATGGCAACCTGGAGCTGCCTTGGAGTGGGGGAAGAATCAGCGCTAGTTATAACCTAAAACCAAATACAAGTAGGGACCCTCTCAAGAAATCCCTTGGGTGTGTAGCTACAGAGAAGTGGAAGTATTGGCGCTTACAGCTAGGATAGATCTATATTTATATGAAAATACGAATAAATAATACAAAATATATATATATATATATATATATATAAGAGCAAGAAATAATATAGGATATATTATGGGGCTTCTAAGAGTATGCTATAAAATGATACAACACTCTAGAAAACATATCAAGATATTTAATATTAGTAGATTAATAAATACAATTGGTAAAGAACAATGTCTAAAATATCAAGCACAATTACAATATAAAATTTAAAGGGAAGGGGTATGCAGGGCAGTAAAACCTAACTCTAAAGACTAGCTCAAACAAGCAGATTACCTTTCTATTGTAATCTGCTTGTTTGAGCTAGTCTTTAGAGTTAGGTTTTACTGCCCTGCATACCCCTTCCCTTTAAATTTTATATTGTAATTGTGCTTGATATTTTAGACATTGTTCTTTATAAATTGTATTTATTAATCTACTAATATTAAATATCTTGATATCTTTTCTAGAGTGTTGTATCATTTTATAGCATACTCTTAGAAGCCCCATAATATATCCTATATTATTTCTTGCTCTTATATATATATATATATATATATATATATATATATATATATATATATATTGTATTATTTATTCGTATTTTCATACAAATATAGATCTATCCTAGCTGTAAGCGCCAATACTTCCACTTCTCTGTAACCTGGAGCTGCCTGTCAGTAAGGCTAATACTGAGGGTGAATGTCAGGGGATAATACTGAGAGCTGTATGGTCCCCTCCTACCTGGTCCTGGTTAGTAACCCCGGGCTAAGCGCTCCTCTGGCCAGTTTATTTTTTGCAAAGTCTGTGCTTGAGTCATTGCTGCGCCAGGGGAGTGCTCAGCCCGGGGCATTTGAGGCTAGTTCTGGGACACGGGACACAGAGCCTCAGACCGGGATTGTCCCGGTGAAACCAGCGCAGGTGGCAACCCTAATTGCTGCCCACTAGACACCAAGCCGGGAGTACAGGGGAGATGATGTCTGCCATTCTTTGTTAAATCTGTCCATATAAGGCAGCAAATTTGCAAGTGTTATACATTAGCAAGAGCACTAGATGGCAGCACTATTTCCTGTCATGTAGTACTAATGTTATACATTACCAAGAGCACTAGATGGCAGCACTATTTCCTGTTGTGTAGTACTAATGTTATACATTAGCAAGAACACTAGATGGCAGCACTATTTCCTGTCATGTAGTACTAATGTTATACATTAGCAAGAGCACTAGATGGCAGCACTATTTCCTGTCATGTAGTACTAATGTTATACATTAGCAAGAGCACTAGATGGCAGCACTATTTCCTGTCATGTAGTCAGACATCCCAACCTGCAAAAACTCATTTCAGGGAGGTGGCTTCACCCACTACTGCGCTGCCCCCCCCCCACCGTTATATATTGGACACCTTGAAACCCGAAATAAGATAGAAACTTATCATTTAAGTAGCTTCCCACTAAAGTCACATTAAAAAAAATAGCTTTATTGCACAACCACATACAATAAACCTATTTTCCATATTTTAGAATACGAAGTTTAATTATGTACAGTAAATAAGGTAGTATTTGTGTTTTATTTTATTAAAATCCGTGTGGACTTTTTGGTTACTGATGTATGCTTTGAGGGTTCTATAACGTCCCAGCAACTAAAGGCAATCCTTAAAGGGACACTGAACCCAAATTTTTTTCTTTCGTGATTCAGATAGAGCCTGCAATTTTAAGCAACTTTCTAATTTCCTCTTATTATCAAATTTCCTTCATTCTCTTCGTATCTTTATTTAAAAAGCAATAATGTAAGTTTAGATGCCGGCCCGTTTTTGGTGAACAACCTGGGTTGTCCTTGCTCATTGGACAGCACCAATAAACAAGTGCTGTCCACTGTGCTAAACCAAAAATTTGCTGGCTCCTTAGCTTAGATGCCTTCTTTTTCAAATAAAGAACAAAGAGAAATTGATAATAGAAGTAAATTAGAAAGTGGCTAAAAATTACATGCTCTATCTGAATCATGAAATAAAAAAAATTGGGTTCAGTGTCCCTTTAAAGAAATCAAATGATGAAGCGCATGTGCCCATGCGCGAAATGCGTTAGATAGGAGCTTACCCTGTGTCTTATGGAAGCCTGCTCCAAATAAACTTTGTTAACTTACTTCAAGACTCAGATTTCCTTTTTCCTTATCCCTTTAAAGAAACACTTTTCCGAATTTGGGCCACATTGGATCATGGTACTTGGAGTTTCAGGGAGATTGCATTCCATTTTCTGGCATCAGAGAGTCGCTATTACAATCAGGGAGACTCCCTGAACTTCAGGGAGAGTTGGAACTTGGGATGTCTGTGTAGTGCTCCAGACACGTACCTAGGGATCTCTTCAACAAAGTATACCATAGGAACAAAGCAAATTTGATAATAGAAGTAAATTGGAAAGTTACATAAAATTGTATGAAGCACAAAAGAAAATGTTTTAGTTTCATATCCCTTTAATACGTTCCTAACCACTTGCCTTGGTGTTAAAAATTGGTTTGGGTGTTAAAACTGTAGGTGTCTTGGGAGGGCCCAGGTGGTACTCGCCCCCCTGTATAGAAACTGCGCCCTGTGTGCCCCTAACATTCGTCATCCCTTTTGCTATGGGAAACTATTGTATATATATATATATATATATATATATATATATATATATATATATATATATATATATATATATATATATATACCTGTATATATGTTAAGAAATGGTATACTGTATATGTATGTCTTTGCCATTGACACTTATTATTTCACTGTGTGCCCCTCTCTATATATTTATATATTTACACTTTAATTTGCCTAAATTCATGTTATTATGTTCCAGATTTGTTAATTGTTTGCCCCATAAAAAATATTACAGTGGATGCCCATAAATACATAATACATATAAATCAGGGGTTGTAGGAATGATCAGTTTCATTTCTCTGGTCTCATATTAGTTCCTACGCAGATTGTGTAACGTACCATACAGGTAAAACAAACACCAGCGCTTGTAACCAGGCTGCTCCCCCTGCGGGCTGATTTTATGGTGATATCATCACAGTCAAATTCAAATTTCAAACGCTACAGCCAATTTGCTTCTCTATTCTGTTTACTTAAAGGGACCTAAAACCAATATAGTTTTTCTTTCATGATTCAGATAGAGCAGACAGTTTTAATCATCTTTCCAATGTATTTATATGATCTAATTTGCTTTGTTCTCCCGATATCCGTTATTAAAAACATACCTACTTAAGTTCAGGAACAGCAATGCATTACTGGGAGCTAACTTCTGATTGGTGGCTGCACATAAATGCCTCTTGGCATCAGCTAGCTCTCAGTAGTGCTTTACTGCACCTTCAACAACGGATACTAAGAGAAGGAAGCAAATTAATAAAAGATGTTTCAAATTCTACATTCTGTTTAAATCATGAAGAAAAAAAATTAGGTTTTATGTCCCTTTAAACATAAATGGCTAGATTACGAGTTCGGCGTTAGCTTTAAAAAGCAGCATTAATGGGTCCTAACGCTGCTTTTTAACGCCCGCTGGTATTACAAGTTTGGCAGCTGTAGTGTATAATGATAAATGCGGGCAGCCGTAGCGTGCAATGATAAATACAGGCAGCCGTAGTGTGCAATGATAAATACAGGCAGCCGTAGTGTGCAATGATAAATACAGGCAGCTGTAGTATGTAATGATAAATACAGGCAGCTGTAATGTGCAATGATAAATTCGGGAAGCTGTAGTGTGTAGTGATAAATACAGGCAGCTGTAGTGTGCAATGATAAATACAGGCAGCTGTAGTGTGTAATGATAAATACAGGCAGCTGTAGTGTGCAATGATCAATACAGGCAGCTGTAGTGTGCAATGATAAATACAGGCAGCTGTAGTGTGTAATGATAAATACAGGCAGCTGTAGTGTGCAATGATAAATACAGGCAGCTGTAGTGTGTAATGATAAATACAGGCAGCTGTAGTGTGTAATGATAAATACAGGTAGCTGTAGTGTGCAATGATAAATACAGGCAGCCGTAGCGTACAATGATAAATACAGACAGCAGTAGTGTGCAATGATAAATTCGGGCAGCTGTAGTGTGTAATGATAAATACAGGCAGCTGTAGTGTGCAATGATAAATACAGGCAGCTGTAGTGTGCAATGATAAATACAGGCAGCTGTAGTGTGCAATGATAAATACAGGCAGCTGTAGCGTACAATGATAAATACAGGAAGCCATAGTGTGCAATGATAAATTCGGGCAGCTGTAGTGTGTAATGATAAATGTTGGCAGCTGTAGTGTGCAATGATAAATACAGGCAGCCGTAGTATGCAATGATAAATACAGGCAGCTGTAGTGTGCAATAATAAATACAGGCAGCTGTAGTGTGTAATGATAAATACAGGCAGCCGTAGTGTGTAATGATAAATACAGGCAGCTGTAGTGTGCAATGATAAATACAGGCAGCCGTAGTGTGTAATGATAAATACAGGCAGCTGTAGTGTGCAATGATAAATTCAAGCCGCTGTAGTGTGCAATGATAAATACAGGCAGCTGTAGTGTGTAATGATAAATGCAGGCAGCCGTTGTGTGCAATGATAAATACAGGCAGCCGTAGTGTGCAATGATAAATGCAGGCAGCTGTAGTGTGCAATGATAAATACAGGCAGCTGTAGTGTGCAATGATAAATACAGGCAGCTGTAGTGTGCAATGATAAATACAGGCAGCTGTAGTGTGTAATGATAAATACAGGCAGCTGTAGTGTGCAATGATAAATACAGGCAGCCGTAGTGTGTAATGATAAATACAGGCAGCTGTAGTGTGCAATGATAAATTCAAGCCGCTGTAGTGTGCAATGATAAATACAGGCAGCTGTAGTGTGTAATGATAAATGCAGGCAGCCGTTGTGTGCAATGATAAATACAGGCAGCCGTAGTGTGCAATGATAAATGCAGGCAGCTGTAGTGTGCAATGATAAATACAGGCAGCTGTAGTGTGCAATGATAAATACAGGCAGCTGTAGTGTGCAATGATAAATTCAAGCCGCTGTAGTGTGCAATGATAAATTCGGGCAGCTGTAGTGTGCAATGATAAATACAGGCAGCCGTAGTGTGTAATGATAAATACAGGCAGCCGTAGTGTGTAATGCTAAATACAGGCAGCTGTAGTGTGCAATGATAAATACAGGCAGCCGTAGTGTGTAATGATAAATACAGGCAACTGTAGTGTGCAATGATAAATTCAAGCCGCTGTAGTGTGCAATGATAAATTCGGGCAGCTGTAGTGTGCAATGATAAATACAGGCAGCCGTAGTGTGTAATGATAAATACAGGCAGCCGTAGTGTGTAATGCTAAATACAGGCAGCTGTAGTGTGCAATGATAAATACAGGCAGCCGTAGTGTGTAATGATAAATACAGGCAACTGTAGTGTGCAATGATAAATACAGGCAGCCGTAGTGTGCAATGATAAATGCAGGCAGCCGTAGTGTGCAATGATAAATACAGGCAGCCGTAGTGTGCAATGATAAATACAGGCAGCTGTAGTGTGCAATGATAAATTCGGGCAGCTATAGTGTGCAATGATAAATACAGGCAGCTGTAGTGTGCAATGATAAATACAGGCAGCCGTAGTGTGCAATGATAAATGGAGGCAGCCGTAGTGTGCAATGATAAATGCAGGCAGCCGTAGTGTGCAATGATAAATGCAGGCAGCTGTAGTGTGCAATGATAAATACAGACAGCTGTAGTGTGCAATGATAAATGCAGGCAGCTGTAGTGTGCAATGATTAATACAGGCAGCTGTAGTGTGCAATGATAAATGCAGGCAGCTGTAGTGTGCAATGATAAATACAGGCAGCCGTAGTGTGCAATGAAAAATACAGACAGCCGTAGTGTGCAATGATAAATACAGGCTGCTGTAGTGTGTAATGATAAATACAGGCAGCTGTGGTGTGCAATGATAAATACAGGTAGCCGTAGTGTGCAATGATACATACAGACAGCCGTAGTGTGCAATGATAAATGCAGGCAGCTGTAGTGTGCAATGATAAATACAGGCAGCCGTAGTGTGCAATGATAAATACAGGCATCCCTAGTGTGCAATGATAAATGCAGGCAGCTGTAGTGTGCAATGATAAATGCACGCAGCTGTAGTGTGCAATTATAAATTCAGGCAGCCGTAGTGTGCAATGATAAATACAGGCAGCCGTAGTGTGCAATGATAAATACAGGCAGCCGTAGTGTGCAATGATAAATACAGGCAGCCTTAGGGCTCTATTTATCATCATAATTCTCCTACTTTTGCGCCTATAATTACTCTGTCAGATTTATTCTCCGATTTATTAACACATTTTACGCCCAAAATAAGCTGTAATACGACCTAAAAATGCGACCAGTTTTTCGCTCTCGCCAAGGCGCACAGGTGCGCCAAATACAGCCAAAAAACAATGGATTTCAGTCGTATTTTTAGAAATACTCCCAACGAATCGCCGAAAATCATATTTATCATTATTTTGCGCCAAAGGAGAACCTATAATTCTCCTATAAATCCGACCGTGAAAATACTCCATAACCAAGTAGGAGAACTTTGAATTTACTCCCATATTTTATTTTGGCTGCTATTTCTTTTGCTCAGTCCCAGGAAAATCGTGAAAATGATGGAAATATGTTCCGGAGACGGCAAAGAGTTCCTAGATTGTTTTTGCCCCGTTGTGGACTTGAGGCATTATCCGATCGTGAAATTAAGCGCAAATTCAGGATAAACCGAGAAAGCATACTGAATCTATATTCTCTGATTAAAAATGACATTGATCCCCGAAGAACAAGGGCAATACCTGGACTTTTGAAATTACTCGCAGTTTTACATTTTTTGGCAACCAGATCTTTTCAGGCTGTATCCAGTGATGTTGTGGGCATGAGCCAGCCTTCATTTTGCCGCCATTTAACTATTGTTTTAAAAGCAATTCTAAAACATCTTTCAAAATTTATTTATGTTCCTAGGAATGTGCATGAATGGCATAGAGTGAAGTCCACCTTTTACCAAGTAGCCGGTATGCCCAATGTTCTTGGTGCTATAGATTGCACCCATATTGCTCTTAGACCACCATCCCTAAGGGAGGAGCAATATAGGAACAGGAAAAGCTTTCATTCCCTAAACATACAGGCTGTGTGCGATGCAAACCTTAGAATTTGGGCTGTTCGATCTGGGTTTCCTGGATCATGTCATGATTTCCACATCCTAAAACAATCTGCACTATTTTCTGCTTTTGAACAGGGCAACATGCCACACGGTTGGCTATTAGGTAAATATGAACTTATTTTCATATAATCTAATTATAATGCAATCAGTTCTCTGTATTTTTTTTTATTTTTTGGGGATTTGCACTTTATACATTAATTTTACATATCACATGTCATAAATATATATATGAATTATGATTAATTGTAATGTTTAAATTATTTATAATCTCTAATCAATTTTTCATTTTAAAAAATAGGTGATAGTGGTTATCCGTGCCGAACTTGGCTGTTGACACCTGTCCCAATGCCACATACCCGAGGAGAAATTAAATTTAATGAATCCCACCGTAGCACAAGAAGTGCTATCAAAAGAACTTTTGGGGTTTTAAAAATGCGTTTCAGAGTTTTGGATAGGTCTGGAGGAGCACTTCAATATTCGCCAGAAAAATGTAATGATATAATTGTGTATTATTTAATTAAATTTTCTGTGTTTGAATTACTAATATTTATATTTTTTTTTTCAGAATACATGTCATCACCCTGAGTTTGAATTCTTTTATAAGAAATGTACATAAGTCTTTGATATTGAAGTTAACTCCACCCATTTGAAAAAATAAAACTTTTGCTTATTTATCAAAAATCTTTTCTTTTATTAAGGGATAAATATCTTTAATGAAAATATAACCAAACCAAACTAAATATAAATATTAAATAATACAAACTTTCAAACAAACAAAGCGAAAATAAATGTAAAGCACAACAAAAATAGAAAAACCAGAAAATATATACACTTAATTTTTTGGGATTCTGTGTATCAATTCTGAGATCTACGATTCATAATTTCTAAAAAAAAATTATAATATTCACTTTTTATTTCTGAATCACGTTTCAGAATATTGTTCCTTTCTTTCTGTAATTCAATGAGTTCCTTAAAAAAAGCACTTTGTTCATGTCTAAATGAGGATGCCATATCTGTCAGTGCCTGTATGTCATTGGTTCGCTCTGTAATTGGAGGTTGTCTGACTTCTTCGGCTGTTTCCTCAATGTCAGATTCGTTGACCATTGGACTCGCAGCAGGTGTATTTAAATTAGGTGGTGTTGGTCCCTCCTGTGTGTGACCATGTATTTGTGTCTCATCATCATCATCGTCTTGATTGATGGTGTCCTCGACTAGTGGTTGCAGTGTCAATTCGACCTGTTCTTCTTCAAAAACAAAAATAAAAATTAAAAAAAAATTAAATAAAATAAAAACAACCATATCTAACATTTAAAATTTACAATTTCCATACATACCATCATATAATGCAATTGAACTATCTTGCATAGTTTGAAGCAATGCTCTAACACCTGTTGAGAAATAAAAGGGTTAACAAACTATATTTTAAATTTTTGAGATTTCTATGTACACATGCATTCATTCAAAAATATTTTTGATTGATAACAAATGTAGGGTATTTATGCATCAAGCACCATGTAATTTGATAGGAAGGATAGAATCCAAAAACATAAAATCAATAAAACTTTTAACAAATTGATCATTTAAATTGGAAAAATGTAAATTATCGTTGAGGTCAAACTAGTTTAAATTAATTTTTGGATGATTGACAAACGAAATTTAATTGGTTTCTATCAAAACATTATTGTTGATACTCAAAATTTACATATCTTAACAGTTCTTTGAAAAGATTTCCAATCATTGAACAACAAATTTGTTTTGAACAATAGGTATTAACCTTAATCTCGCAAAATAAAAATATGTATATCAAAATAAAATATTTTCAATACCCATACAAACATTGAAGAATTTCAATACCCATACAAACATCGAAGAATTTCAATACCCATACAAACATCGAATAATTTCAATACCCATACAAACATTGTTTGCTTGATTACAAATTAAATTATGTTACAAGGTTCATTATATTTATATAATTTTATTAATAATATATATATTTTTGGTTATTTATTTGGGCTTAATATTGCTTTTCATTATGCACGTTCAAAAGGGCAATTTCTTGTATTACAGTAGTCACACCCATTGCTCTATACATCACCCACCCCTCTAACCCTGTGTTTTGCGATCTCAATCTACCATTTTCTTTTTCTCTCGATCACCCACACCTCTTTTTTGAGATCTCTATCTCTCTCACCTTCTATCTCTATCCCCTCCTATCTATCTCTCTTCCCTCCTGTGTTATCCATCTTTCTCTCTCTACAGCACTTGAAAAGCCTCTGACAAACTCACGATATGATATACACATAATTTATTTTTTATATTGCTTACATGCGCTTTCTTCTCTATCTCTATTTGTTTGGGAAGTTGAAGGTTGAGGTTCCTGAGACTTGGTTTCATGAACAAAAGGTTGGTCCTCCTGTGCATTTACCTCCTCTTCCACACAGACATCCTCATGTTGTTCTGTAAATATAAATAAAAATTTATCAATTCACAATATACCTACAAATGTAAGAACACCCCCCCCCCCCCAACAAAACAAAGAAATAATTTAAAAAATTATTTACCTCTAAAGTCCATTGTGTCTCCAGGAACATCCAGGCCGACCACAACTGCATCCCCCATCCTGGCATAGAGAATTTGTTCGAAATCAGTCAATTCCGCCCTGTATCCTGGTCCTCCACCTGTTGCTTTAGCCGATTGTTTTGCTTGGCATACCTTTTTTTTTATGTTCTTTCTGATGTCGTTAACCCTCTTCCGACATGCCCTTACATCCTTCGGAAAGCTACCTTCTGAAGACACAGATGCGCTAATTTGGGTCCATATTGCCCGCTTTCGCTGTGGGTTAACAGTTCTTGCCTGGTAGCCAATGATCTCTTCATAATGTTCCACCACTTGTTCCACCAAAATACAATTTTGACGATGGGTGAACATCACACTTCTCCCACTTTTTGTCTTTCCTGCTTGCAATGATGCCATCTTAAAAATGAGTAGTTAAAGTGCGCAAAATGGTATCCACAATTTAACTAAACTTAAATTAACGTTACAAGCTAATTTAAAGAATTTGTGCATGAAGGTTGAGAAAAAAGGGCGTGAACTTTATTTTTCTGGAAAGATCCCTATGTCGCATTAGTATTTAAAAATAAAAAAAATTTAAAATGTATAACGGTCATGTGTTTGGTTATGTGTAAATATTGTAATTTGAATAACTATTTATATAAATTCTTATTACATGTTAGTTTTGTCTGTAAAAGTAACAATTGTTATATTTGCTGGATACTAGCAAAAAAAATACATTTGTTGCAGTACCGTAAAAAGTTACTGTTTGCTTAGAAACTATTAGAGACAATTGATACAATAAAGATTAAAAAGCTTAGGATGTAACTAAAAGTTACAAAAAGTTTATAATACATATTGAAACATAGATTGAAACTTATACAAATACAAATCTATATCAATATTGATTTAAAATATTGGATTATTTTATTACTTGTAATTGCGCATTTTTATATTGAAATTAGTTCCGTTACTTGGCTACACCCTAGAAATAGAAATCAGCACAGCAAGATGGCAAGATCTAGGAAATTCTTTATAGGTGAACTATTGATAATTTCATATACAATGGAAAAATATTTTCCAAAAAAAGGAAGGGGAATTTACACCTTGGACCAGGATAGGAGAAATAATATTCTCTGTGAAATGGTAAGAAGAGTGAGGCGTATATCTGGACAGAGGAGAACGAGAAAGCAATGCCTAAAACGCTACAATGATTTGTACAGGAGAATCTAAATTGAGGACACTTATCCGGTGTTACCTGCGCAAATGTAAGACTTTGACATAATCCAGATTTAATTTTTAAAATGTATGTTACACAGAAATGTATGTATAACATTTGTATTTTTAACAATTTCATAACATGTGCATTGGAAAACACGTTTATTTTATAAAACTATCAAATTTAATTGTGTTATATAATTTTATTGTATCTCTTGAAATCACTTAGAGAAATGAATTTCTAGATATGCTCAGAGTCTGGTGATTTATGGCTGTACATTTGTCTATTGTGATTGGCTAACACATTTTAATAGAATTTTACTTTCACAGTTATCTTGAGTGTTGTTTCTAAAGTTAATTAACTTACATTGTTTGGGTTCTCAACTTTACAAGTTTAAAAAGAGATAGTGATGTAAATCTTTGGATTCAACAGTAGACACTGTCTTCCTTGAAGAATGACACGGGTTTTAAAATATGTCTGATTATTTCTGTTATCTATTTATAATGAATTATAAGCGAACTTTGTTTTGATGTTTGTAAAAGAAATGAATTATGTGTGTGAAAGTATGTTGTGCACATCCTATTATTAAGGCGATTAGATAAAATAAAATAAACATTTTTGAAAGATTATCTAATCTATTTCTAACATTGGAAATATGGTCTTTTTCAAAAAGATATGTACAAAATAATAATTTTTCTTTTCTATTAAATTGTGGATTAAATATGATTTTACATTATATAATCTGAAAAGTGCAACTAATTTGTTTACATTTTTAAATAGTTAAAAACCGTAGAGCACCGAGATATCTCTGTCCAATTGATGAAAATTCCTCAAGTTCTGGTGGAGAATCTGACCCCTTGCCAAGGGTGTTTATGGACAGGGAGGGAAATGATAACCCAGGTATTTATAAATTGTAATAATTGATATATATATAGATCCATACAATGTTGGAAATAAAATGAACATTTTTTGTGTTTAAGTAATAAGAAGGCAACAACGTAGGGCAAGGCCTATTATTGAAAATGAGTCAAATGAGGAAGAAGAACTTCAGAATCCGAATTTGGAAGGTTAACATAATTTTATTAATTTTTATTGCATTTATAATAAAAAAATAATGACATTTAAAATGTAAACCTTTGTTTTGGTATACATTTAGATGATGCAGAAATTCAGGTTGAGAATTACCATCAAGATGGAGAGGGAAATATTATTAATGAGGAGAGAGAAGAAGTGGTACAAGATTATGAAATAGAACAAGTGCTTGTGCAGGAAGACGATTTAGAAGATAGTAAGTAATAATATATTAAAAAAAATCTTTTAATAACCGAATATTGTACTATATATATATTGTACCGAATATTATATATATATATATATATATATATATATATATAGATAGATAGATAGATAGATAGATAGATAGATAGATAGAGAGAGAAATAAAAAAAAAGGATAATGAATTATTTTTAATATACACAAGGGGAGTAAAATATAAAATTTCATTTTACACAGTGATGCAAGAAGAAGAGGTGGACAGAGAGGTCCATGAGGAAAATAGTTCAAATGATTCCTCTGATACCATTAATTATGACTGGGGTGAGTATATCAGACATGTGTTTATATATGGATTTTAAAATACATAAGAATAACCTTATTCTTTATTTTATACAGTACCTGAAGATCAAAACATATTGATTAACAAGAAACAGTTATTGGAGGTATTAAAGAAAGCAGAAAAAGGACTTAAAGAAAACTATTCAAGTTTGCATGAAATGCGCCATAAAATAGAAAAAATGTAACAATACATTTTGATTTTTCATAATGTGACCAAATTTTTTTTTTATTTTTGAGATAAAAAATAAATATTTATGTTTAAACGTGTATTGGTGTCCAGATAAATTATTATAAACATAACACTGAAATCAATATAACAATGTATGGGATTGAATAAGGGACAGTCTACTATCAATTTTTTTATTGTTTGCAAAAGATTGATATTCACTTTATTAGTGAGTTTAATGTTTAGCATTAACAACTCACATTTATTAATACACTTTTTTTTTAACTCTGTGGTTACCTTGGACTTCTTCCAGCTCACTGATGACATGACTATGACTGATTCTTATCTATTCTCTTGCATTAGCATTGAGTAGTAACCCCAGTGCCTGAACAGAGTGTTATCTATATGTATAACGTGTAATTTCAAACTCTTTTGAAAAGATATTTCAAAAGCCTGTGATAAGAGGCAGCCATGAAATTAGCATATGAACTACTATGTTTAGTTTAAAATAAGATTATTTACAAAAAAGACATTTCACCAGAAAAGAAATGTAAAATTGTATTAATATTAATAAAGGTACAATGGCAATAGTTTAGTGTCCCTAGAAACACTTTTGAAATAGTCATGTGGGTCATGCCAAGGGGGCTTGGATCATGTCAGCTATGAGCTAAAAAAATATACATGCATATATATATATATATATATATATATATATTTTTTTTTTTTAAAAAAACAATATTTTCAAAACACAATATTGAATATTTGTCAATTAAATATTGAGGAAGTAATGCAGTCAATTAAATATTGATGTAATGCAAGGCAGATTATATTAAAATGGATTTTTTTTTTTTTTAAAAAGTATAATATTCAAATGGATTAAAAAATTTAGAAAAGTATTATATTAGTTATTAAAAAACAAAGGATAAAAATACAATAAAAAAAAATGATATTAACATTATTGGTTCGAAATAATCGACATTGAAAGCTGTTTTAATGATAAATAAGGCGCATTTTAAAAAATTGCGGCGAGATTTATCAATAATCCGCCGCATCTCGACAATGGAAATAAGCGATAAAATACTACTGGTTTAATGATAAATATTGGCGCACATGTGCGCCTTTGCAAGGGCGAGATGCGGCGAGAATTGAAAGTCGTAATTCTAAAATGAATGATAAATAGAGCCCATAATGTGCAATGATAAATACAGGCAGCTGTAGTGTGCAATGATAAAAACAGGCAGCCGTAGTGTGCAATGATAAATATAGGCAGCTGTAGTGTGCAATGATAAACACAGGTAGCTGTAATGTGCAATGATAAATACAGGCAGCTGTAGTGTGCAATGATAAATACAGGCAGCTGTAGTGTGTAATGATAAATACAGGTAGCTGTAATGTGCAATGATAAATACAGGCAGCTGTAGTGTGCAATGATAAATACAGGCAGCTGTAGTGTGTAATGATAAATACAGGTAGCTGTAATGTGCAATGATAAATACAGGCAGCTGTAGTGTGCAATGATAAATACAGGCAGCTGTAGTGTGCAATGATAAATACAGGCAGCTGTAATGTGCAATGATAAATACAGGCAGCCGTAGTGTGCAATGATAAATACAGGCAGCCGTAGTGTGCAATGATACATACAGGCAGCCGTAGTGTGCAATGATCAATACAGGCAGCCGTAGTGTGCAATGATACATACAGGCAGCTGTAGTGTGTAATGATAAATACAGGCAGTCGTAGTGTGCAATGGTAAATACAGGCAGCCGTAGTGTGCAATGATAACTATAGGCAGCTGTAGTTTGCAATGATAAATACAGGCAACTGTAGTGTGCAATGATAATTACAGGCAGCTGTAGTGTGCAATAATAAATTTGTGCAGCTGTAGTGTGCAATGATAACTACAGGCAGCTGTAGTGTGCAATGATAAATTCGAGCAGCTGTAGTGTACAATGATAAATACAGGCAGCTGTAGTGTGCAATGATAAATACAGGCAGCCGTAGTGTGCAATGATAAATGGAGGCAGCCGTAGTGTGCAATGATAAATGCAGGCAGCCGTAGTGTGCAATGATAAATGCAGGCAGCTGTAGTGTGCAATGATAAATACAGGCAGCTGTAATGTGTAGTGATAAATACAGGCAGCTGTAGTGTGCAATGATAAATACAGGCAGCTGTAGTGTGTAATGATAAATACAGGCAGCTGTAGTGTGTAATGATAAATACAGGCAGCTGTAGTGTGTAATGATAAATACAGGCAGCTGTAGTGTGTAATGATAAATGCAGGCAGCTGTAGTGTGCAATGATAAATACAGGCAGCTGTAGTGTGTAATGATAAATACAGGCAGCTGTAGTGTGCAATGATAAATACAGGCAGCTGTTGTGTGCCATGATAAATACAGGCAGCCGTAGTGTGCGATGATAAATACAGGCAGCTGTAGTGTGCAATGATAAATACAGGCAGCTGTAGTGTGCAATGATTAATACAGGCAGCTGTAGTGTGCAATGATAAATACAAGCAGCTGTAGTGTGCAATGATAAATGCAGGCAGCTGTAGTGTGCAATGATAAATACAGGCAGCCGTAGTGTGCAATGAAAAATACAGACAGCCGTAGTGTGCAATGATAAATACAGGTAGCTGTAGTGTGCAGTGATAAATACAGGCAGCTGTAGTGTGCAATGATAAATACAGACAGCTGTAGTGTGCAATGATAAATACAGGCAGCCGTAGTGTGCAATGATACATACAGGCAGCTGTAGTGTGCAATGATAAATACAGGCAGCTGTAGTGTGCAATGATACATACAGGCAGCTGTAGTGTGCAATGATACATTTTGGGTTTCATTTCAATTTAAAGTCTGTTCCAGTTTTGGCCAGTGTCTGAGTAGTGGCTCAATGGATGAATTCCAGGACGTATTGCTGCCCGCTAGACACCATGTCGGGAGTACAGGGGCGACAATGTCCGCCATACTTTGTTAAATCTGGCCCTATAAGGCAGCAGTTTTGTAAGAGTGTTGTCCATTTGCAAGAGCACTAGATGGCAGCAGTATGTCCTGTCTTGTAGTGCTCCAGACTTCTACCTAGGTATCTCTTCAACAAAGAATACCAAATACCAAACAAAGAATACCAAATACCAAATAAAGAATACCAAATACCAAATAAAGAATACCAAATACCAAATAAAGAATACCAAAGCAAATTTGATAATAGAAGTAAATTGGAAAGTTATATAAAATTGTATGAATCACAAAAGAAAATGTTTTTGTTTCATATCCCTTTAATAAGTTCCGAACCACTTGCCTTGGTGTTAAAAATTGATTTGGGTGTAAGTGTTTTGGGAGGGCCCAGGTGGTACTCGCCCCCCTGCATAGAAAGTGCACCCTGTGTGCCCCGAACATTTATCATCCCTTTCGCTATGGGAAATGTTCCCACTGTTATTTATTTTTATATATATATATATATATATATATATATATATATATATATATATATATATATATATATATATATATATATATATATATATATATATATATATATATATATATATATATATATATTATATCTGAGAGTACAAACACTGTGTCTAACCCCCCATGCTGTCAGACAATGGGAGGTTAGAATTAGTTTGTTTGTTTTTAGGACGTCTGTGGCTAAATGACCATATAAAAACTTAATAGGTGAGGTTAAAAAACTCTTATAGGGGCAGACTAAGCATGCCCTGAAGACAGGGCAAATATTGTATAGTTACGCCCTTAGATCTTTTTTTTATAAGATTTTTTTTGTATTATTTTAAATCAATCCCTCCCTCATCCTGGAAAAAAATAATAGTATCCTGAGAAAAAAATTGTAATCTCACATTACAATAGCATTTTATTATTTTTATTTATTTTAAAATGAATGGGCATTGCCTCACTTGCCCCATTGGAGGAGCCTCCACTGATAAATATATATATATATATATATATATATATATATATATATATATATATTGTGACGAATTCCGGCTACCCCGACTGGAATTTTTGCTGTCCCTGGAACCTGCCACTATGTAGCAGAGAAAAGTGATTATGGCGTAGCCCACCCAAATAACTAGACAGACTAGCATTCAGGTGAAACATGAATAACTGATTTTATTAGAAAACACACACTCCTTTTATACACAAACAAAGGGTCTTATCCCATATCTCCCGCCATTCCTGCCCCTCTAGACAGGCTGCCATAGCGGCCACAGTCCCATAGAGTTTCAGGACACAGAGGTGGTGGTTTCTGGTGATCCTGGGGAAGCGGCACTACCAGGGTGTCATTTGAAAGCTCTCGGTGCCCAGATGCCACAGTCCAAAAGCGGCCTGATTCGTTATTGGGGACCAGACGATTCTGTCCAGTAGGTCATCGACTCAGGGTAGGCGTCGGTCGTGGTTCTGCCATTTAGCCTACGGTAGTCTATGCAGAACCGGGTGGTCCCGTCCCGCTTGGGTACCAGTACCAATGGGAGGCCCAGGTACTGTTAGATGGTTCAATAACACCTAGGTCCAGTTTTTCCCTGAGCTTTCGGTGCATACTGTCTCAGACTGCCTCTGGGACCCTGTACGCTGCCTGTCGCAGGGTTGTCTGCCCCGGAGTTTCCCCTCTGTGTATTGCTGCTGTGGTGTACCCTGGGACAGTAGAGAATATATCTTGTCTGTCCTCTAGCATTTGCCGGACTTGCTCCTTCTGTCTAGCCCCTAGCCTCTTGTCCAGCGGTATGTCGGCTACACCTGGGGGGATCTCCTCTCGCCCGGGGAGCTCCAGCATGGGAAGACTGTCGGAGTCCTCCATAGCCAGAGCACAAATGGCGGCCAAATCCCCAGCTCTGAACATTTAGCTACCAGGTAGGTGGTATTATTCAGCTGCTCTGCCACTCTGTAGGGTCCTTGCCAGGAGGCCTGTAGCTTGTTCGTCTTGACAGGCTTTAAGGCTAGGACCTTCTGTCCTAATGCCAGTGTCCAGTTCTGAGCATTCCGGTCATACCACCGCTTCTGTCTGCTTGTAGCGATCTGAAGATTTTCTCGTACCCTTTCGCCAAGGTCCTTCAGTCGGTCTCAGAATTTGAGAACGTACTCCACAATGGAGTGTCCCTCCTCTCCTGTGGATCCCTCCCAATGGACTCTCACTAGGTCTAGGGGTCCTCTTATCTTCCGGCTATACAAGAGCTCAAATGGGGAGAATTCCGTGGATTCCTGGGGCACCTCTCTGTATGCAAATGGGAGGTCCGGCAGGTATTGTTCCCAGTCCCTGTGAGAGGCCGAGAATGTCCTAAGCAACTGCTTTAGGGTCCCGTTAAACCTCTCACATAACCCATTAGTCTGGGTGTGGTAGGGGGCACTGTGCCAGGGTTTGATCCCGCATAGTGTCCATGACTTCCGGGTGATCTCCGCAGTGAATTGGGTTCCCTGGTCGGAGATCACCTCCTGGAGAAAGCCTACCCTGGTGAATATCCGGCCTCCGGGTATCTAGTGGCGTAGTCCACCACTGTGAGGATATATTTCTTCCCTGTGGGGCTAGGCTGAGTCAGGGGACCAATGATGTCTACAGCAACCCTGCTGAAGGGTTCGTCAATTATGGGGAGGGGGTTCAAGGAGGCTTTGGAATGGTCCCCTGTCTTCCCTACTCTCTGGCACACTTCACAAGTCTGACAGTACCTCTTAATATCTACTGTAATCCCTGTCCAAAAAAAGGTCTGAGTTAGTCGGTGTCGGGTCCTGTACTTTCCTAGATGTCCTGCTAGAGTGATATCATGCCCTATCCGCAGCAGGTCACACCGGTATTTCTTCGGTACCATCAGCTGGCGCTTGGGCATGGCACTTTTTTCCTCTCTGAGATTCGGTACAGGAGCCCTTTCTCCCAATGAAACTGTTCCTCCCCAGGGCCCTGGGGGTCAGTCCCTACTCGGTCACAGTAAGGGGCTAAGGTTGGGTCACTAAGGGTCTCCTGGGCAAAGGGGGATGCCCAGGAGAATTGGTCAGGGGGTAGGGTAGGAGTCTGGCTTACCTGGCTCCCCAGATCGGCCGGCGTGGCCTGGCATCTGGCTTGCTGATGGGTGGTGACAGGGCAAACATCCATGGGGTTATCTCACACAATGGCTGAAGTAAGGTGGCTGAGATCATTTCCCAACAAGACCTCGGTGGGCAGATGGCTCATGAACCCTACTTCCACAGCACGGGAGCCGGCACCCCAATCCAAGTGCACCCGTGCAGTAGGGATCCTCAGTACTGTACCTCAAGCCACACAAACTGCCAGTGATCTCCCGGTGTGGTCCGAGGTGGGGACCAGGTGTGGCTGGGCAAGGGTAACATTGGCTCCACTGTCTCGTAATCCAAGCGTCCTGGCGATGGTGCTGGCGGTTGTCGCTGGTTGCGGGTTTCACTTCATGCATGACACGAACTCTTCCTCTGCCCAGTGGGCATAATCTGTAGGGCCCTCCATATCCAAGCAGTAACCTCTGGCCAGAGCCCTTGGCCACTGAGCCAGAGGGGGATTCCTTGGCCTCCGCTCTGGGCACTCTCGTCTCATGTGGCCCACTTGTCTGCACTCGTAGCACCCCTGGGCTGAGCTGGGCAGGCACCGGCCGAGTCTGAGGGTTACCAGGTAGGCGCTGAAGGGCGGGCAGAGGTGGGAGCGGAGTGGGTCACTGGCCGGGGCTTAGGGATGGTCTGGTGCCGGGCATCCAAGTATTGATCAGCCAGGATGACTGCCTGGTTGGCTGTTGCAGGCCCCTTATCTTTGACCCGGTCCCGGACCTCCACCAGGGAGTGGTTGTAGAAATACTCCAACAAAATGAGCTGGGTAGCCTCTTCCAGGGAAGTTTTATGGCAGCCTGCAAACCAAGAGTCCAAGGACCGGGTGAACCGGTGGGTCCACTCTGTGAACGGCTCTTGGATGTGCTCCTTCACCTGGTCATAGTTCTTTCAGTCTACTGGGGGCACAGTGTTGAAAGCCTCCAGGACCAGTCCGGACAGTTTTCTGAGCAAGAGGCTGTCAAACTCCTCCTCATTGTCTTTGAAGACTCAAAAAGCCTCATGGGGTAGCTTCCTCTGCCCGGGAGGTGGGTCCCCCATAGACTTTAGGAGCTCCAGACCCGGGTGGCTTCTGTGATTATCCGAGTGATAACCTCCTCGGGTGGGGCAGTCTCATAAAGATCCAGCTGCCACTGGATCTCTCTCTGTAGTTCGGCCATCGAGGTCCCCTGGGTTGATGCTGCACCATGTCCCGGCTGCTACTGGCCTCACTAGCTGTTTCGCTAGCCTGGTCGCCTTCCATGAGTTTGGCTAGGATTGCCTCTTTGGACTTGTGGCTGGCAACTTTCCCTCTAGCTTCCAGTAAGACTTTCAAGGTATTCTTTCGGAGCCCAGCGTATTGCTACTCCATCCGAAGGTGTCTTCAGTTGGTGGTTTGGATATTCCAGGTAGACGGAAGCATTCCACCGCTGCCACCAATGTGACGGACTCCGGCTACCCCGACTGGGTAGCTCCACCAAAGATCCTTCCTGTCCCTGGATCCTGCCGCTATGTAGCAGAGAAAGTGATTATAGCGTAGCCCACCAAAAATAACTAGACAGACTAGCATTCAGGTGAAAAACTGATTTTATTAGAAAACACACACTCCTTGTCGCGGAGACCGGGCTGCAGGGGTTAATCCTCCAGCCCCCTACTACCTCACCCCCTCCGGTTTCTAAGCGGATTCGGGCTATTTGAGAGCAACCGCGATCTCCCAGACCTTGGATTTACTTTATTTATGGGTTACACATCATCAGAAAAAAGCTGGTCCCTGACCGCCGAGCTCCTATCTGGCCAACCAGGCCCCTGGAACTGCCGGTCGGCCACATCGTCCCACATACCCGGTGTCCCTTACCCCAGGTCGCTCCAGCGGCCCCTTGTCCCAGAGCTCCACTCTTTCGGGGATTGGGACCCCTTGGGGAGGGCAAGAGGTAGAGTGATTGCCGGAGGGGAGCTCCCTTGGGAACCAGGGGTTCCGAACCCCTCTCTACAACCCGCATTCTTTAGTGGCCTTCCCGGTGTACGTTCAATCACCCATTGCTCCGGCCCCCAGCCATGGATTATGTCGCTTTTTGGACTGTAGCAGCTGGGGACAGAGGGCTTCCGAACGACACCCTGTGTAATATTCTGTTAGGTACTGTTTAAATATGTCAATGACAACAGTAATCCTATGAGATTGATAAGGGTTTTGTTGTTGGCTAAGTATTCCAGTAAAGGATTTTAAAGTAATACCTAGTACTTTTATATATGCCAAGGCGTTATAGTTGAGCAATGAAATATTGAATATATCACACAAACTATAATGTGGCAAATGTAACAGGAGAATTAATAGGCTAAACTGTATATTGAGGAAACTTGATAGTTCAGACGATAATTCACAGTATAAGAAATTGGAGTAGATAAAGTTAATCAGACCTGTGAGTAATGTTCCGGAGTAGATATTTTCCCCTTGTTTCGTTTAGTATATTTAACTCAGTATGGAACCGTGAGTTAAAACAAACAGTAGCGTGGAGAGCCGGTTAGAGCTGACAGGCAGGGAGAGATGCAGACGTCTGCCTCTGATGACGTCACGGCTATCGAGTGCCGGTCACACACAGGTTGTTTTAGGAAGATGTGAAGCAGCACCTGTAACGATAATCCAGAAAGTATAGAATCTACAATACAGGTTAGTGAGCAACTTTAGAATTCCAAGTAGAAGTGTAGTATAGGATGATTTCCAAAAGTATAGAGCATAAAACTCTGCAGCGGTCTGAGTACACAGCAATGAGCATTAGAACTCAATAAAGCAGCACTGATTCTTAGTGGGTGGTGCCTTAAATAGGCAAAAGGCTTAAAAGGACAGAGAGGTCACGTTTAACCCTTACAGAGCCCCCCCCCACAAAGAACCACAGCGTGGGTCAAGGTCTGGGACGATCCGGATTTCGCCGGTGGAAAAGGGACACAAGGCGAGGAGCAGAGACATTGGTAGCAGGTTCCCAAGAGTCCTCTTCATGACCAAACCCCTTCCAATGAATAAGATAAAATAGAATTCCCCCACGGATGCGTGAGTCCAGGATGCTATGTACAACAAATTCTTGATCCGGGGAAGGTATCGGAACTGGTTCAGAATCAAGAGAAGTAGGGGTAGATACAGAGCAAGGTTTAACTAAGGACACGTGAAAAGTAGGATGAACTTTGAAATTTGAAGGGAGCTGTAGGGTGACAGTTGATGGATTTGTGATCCGAATGATGCGGTATGGACCAATGAACAACTTACCCATCTTCTTGCTAGGGTATGAGAGTCTAAGATTCCGAGTTGAGAGCCAAACCTTTTGTCCTACCACATATGTGGGACTAGACCTATGACGGAGATTGTAGTATTTACTCTGGTACGCTTGGGCATGTAGAATATTATCATGAATAGTTGGGAATAGAGCTGAGATATCATTGACCAAATCGTTTACTACAGGACAAGGTGTCTCAACCTTAGGTAGTAAAGTAAACCGAGGGTGTAAACCATAATTAATGAAAAATGGAGAGAAACCAGTGGAAGAATTTCTGTTGTTGTTATACGCGAACTCTGCTAGTGGGAGGAAAAATGCCCATGACTCTTGTTGATTTGCACAGTAACATCGCAAGTATTGCTCCAGCCACTGGTTGACTCTCTCTGTTTGTCCGTTAGTCTGCGGATGATAAGCGGTGGAAAGCTTCTGTTCCATGTGGAGGGCTTTACAAAGAGATCTCCAGAATTTGGAGGTGAACTGAGTTCCACGATCACTGATAACTGTTAGTGGGATGCCATGCAAGCGTACTACATTTTGTATAAATAGATCACAAGAAATTTTGGACGTAGGTAATGATGTTATGGGGATGAAGTGTGACATTTTTGAGAACAAATCCGTAACCACCATGATAGTGGTATAATTATTGGATGTCGGTAGATCAACTATAAAGTCCATAGACACAGTCTGCCATGGAACATGGGGTACTGGTAGAGGTTGTAGAAGACCAACTGGCAATTGTCTGGAGGGTTTAGAGGTGGCACAGATGACACATTGGTCCAAGTGATTTTTAAGATCCGAGCGTAAGGTTGGCCACCAATAGAATCTAGTGAGCAAATCCATAGTTTTATCCCTACCCATATGCCCGGCTAGAGGAGATTCGTGAACAGAATTCAGTACCTCTTTCCTGAGGTTTGTTGGGATATACAGCTTGTGGTCCTTGCGTAATACTCCATTAGCGTCAGGTAGTAAGTCCTGAAAAGGAACAGAAGTATCTGTGTCAAGTGCTCTTTTGAACAGGGGTTCAAGACCCGTCATGATTCCTACTATACATTCCTTGGGTATGATGGTAGAGGGCAAAGGAGATTGTGAAGGTTTGGTTGCTTGTCTAGAAAGGGCGTCTGCCTTGCCATTCCTGGTACCTGGTCTATAGTTGATGATATATTGAAAGCGAGAAAAATAGAGACTCCATCTCACTTGCCTGGAAGACAAAGTACGATTAGATTGTAAGTACTGCAAGTTCTTATGATCAGTATAAATAACAGTAGGTTGGGTAGCTCCTTCTAAAAGGTGTCTCCAATGGTCAAAAGAACACTTGATAGCGAGCAATTCTTTTTCTCCTACTGGGTAATTCAATTCAGAAGGTTGTAGGAGTCGAGAGAAGAAAGCCACTGGATGTAACGGATCCTTAAAAGATTTTCTCTGGGACAAGATTGCCCCAATGGCAAATTCTGAGGCGTCCACTTCTAGTATAAATTGCTTTTGCAGATCTGGATACTGGAGGATGGGAGCTGAAGTAAATTGGGACTTCAAATTGTCAAATACTGACTGAGTTTGATGGTTCCAGGCAAATGGTTGATTCAATTTTGTGAGTACTGTCAGGGGTTTTGTGAGGGCTGCAAAGCCAGGTATAAATTTTCTATAATAATTAGAAAACCCTAGAAAGCGCTGTACGTCTTTCTTTGATTGGGGGACAGGCCAATCTAAAATAGCCTGAACCTTGTCGTTTTGCATTTTAATGCCTTTTGGGGAGATTTCATAACCAAGGAAGGTTATGTTCTGAGATTCGAATATACATTTTTCGAGTTTGGCATATAGATGGTGTGTCCTAAGTCTAGAAAGGACTTCTCTTACATGTAGTCTATGCTGATCTAGGTCTTGTGAATAAATTAGAATGTCGTCCAAATAGACTACAACATACACATCCAGTATGTCTCGGAAAATGTCATTGATAAGACATTGGAATGTAGCTGGAGCATTACATAATCCGAATGGCATCACTGTGTATTTGAAAAGACCGTATCTAGTTCGGAACGCAGTGAGCCATTCGTCTCCAGCCCTCATTCGTATCAGATTATAGGCGCCACGAAGATCCAACTTGGTGAAAACCGTGGCACCCCTCAATCTTTCTATCAACTCTGGGATTAACGGGAGAGGGTACCTGTTTTTACGTGTACGCTTATTTAATTCTCGGTAATCAATAATAGGTCTTAAAGTACCGTCTTTGTTAGTAACAAAAAATATCCCAGCCCCGGCAGGAGAGGTACTGGGTCTGATAAACCCCTTTTTGAGGTTGTCATCAATATAGTTCTTTAAGTGTTCCAACTCTGGTTTAGAGAGCGGATAAATGTGACCATACGGGATGGAGACCCCCTGTAATAGGTCAATCGGGCAATCATAAGCCCTGTGAGGAGGGAGGACCTCAGCATCCTTTTTGTCAAACACATCAGAATACTCTGCGTAATGAGTGGGCAGGATATTAGCAGAAGTATTACATAGAATAGATACATCAGTATTTGACAAGGAAGTACTTGTTTTAGGAAAGGTTAGGCTGAGATTATCCCAATCTATAGTAGGTTTGTACATACATAACCATTCCATACCTAATATGATGTCAAAAATAGGGGATGTAATAACATCAAATATACAAGATTTAGTTACTGAGTTATTAATAGTTACCTGAATAGGATCAGTTTGATGTAATACAGGCCCTGAAGCAAGTAAAGACCCATGAATAACTTTCACCGAGACTGGATTGCTTTTACACACAAAAGGTATTTTATTGGATTTCACAAAACCTAGATGGATAAAGTTTCTACATGAGCCTGTATCTATGAGTGCTTCAGTGGTTGTCTGGTAGTGGTCCCACTGTAAAAGAATTGGGACAGTGATGTAAGCATTTTTAATTGTCTTAATTACGTAAGAGGTATGTGTTGTTAGCAACCTACCCTTCTTAGTTTTAGCTAGTATAGGGCAGTCCTTCACTTCATGGGCTGGGGAAGCACAGTACATGCAAAGGCATTGCATTTTTCTTCTGGCTTTTTCCTGAGGGGTGAGTGGTCCCTTCATAAACCCGATATCCATGGGTTGGGTACTATCCTTCACCTGATAAGTTGGAGTTGGGAGATATCCTTTAGAGCTCGTAGCTTTTTCATTCCTCCTTTCCCTGAGGCATCTATCAATATTAATTGTAAGTGTGAAAAATTCCTCCAGGGAGTCAGGGATACCAATGCGGGATAATTCATCTTTAATCTCTTCACTTAACCCCAAACGAAATTGTGTCTTAAGGGACACCTCGTTCCATCCTGAGTCACGTGCAGAAATCTTGAAGAGGGTGATATAATTTTCCACTGGATTTTTCTTTTGTTTCAGGGCCCTTAAGGTATTTTCGGCAGAAACCTGTTTGAAGGGGTCATCATAAAGTGCTGCCATCTGGTTGAAAAAACTTGAAAGAGATCCTAAGACAGGGTCTTGGTTCTCATAGAATGAGTCAGCCCAAGCCCAAGCCCTGAATTCTCTGAAGTGGGCTCTGTCTCCAGAGAATTTCTCAGGAGGGGAGACCAAGGGCTCAGGTGTTTGTTCTGAGGGGCTCGGCTTAGGGGCCAATACCTCTCGTAGACAGGCTTTTAGGGCCTGGTTTTCTACTTGTAGCTCATGAAAAGAACCTGACAAGGCATCGAGCCTATCAGACAATACTTGAACTCTTTCACCAATTGGATCCTGTTCCATGGTGAGATTAAGTTTTAATGAAAACTTCGGCCAAAACAAACCCTTAATGAATCTCTTATTTGGCTGCTTTATTATGTAATATTCTGTTAGGTACTGTTTAAATATGTCAATGACAACAGTAATCCTATGAGATTGATAAGGGTTTTGTTGTTGGCTAAGTATTCCAGTAAAGGATTTTAAAGTAATACCTAGTACTTTTATATATGCCAAGGCGTTATAGTTGAGCAATGAAATATTGAATATATCACACAAACTATAATGTGGCAAATGTAACAGGAGAATTAATAGGCTAAACTGTATATTGAGGAAACTTGATAGTTCAGACGATAATTCACAGTATAAGAAATTGGAGTAGATAAAGTTAATCAGACCTGTGAGTAATGTTCCGGAGTAGATATTTTCCCCTTGTTTCGTTTAGTATATTTAACTCAGTATGGAACCGTGAGTTAAAACAAACAGTAGCGTGGAGAGCCGGTTAGAGCTGACAGGCAGGGAGAGATGCAGACGTCTGCCTCTGATGACGTCACGGCTATCGAGTGCCGGTCACACACAGGTTGTTTTAGGAAGATGTGAAGCAGCACCTGTAACGATAATCCAGAAAGTATAGAATCTACAATACAGGTTAGTGAGCAACTTTAGAATTCCAAGTAGAAGTGTAGTATAGGATGATTTCCAAAAGTATAGAGCATAAAACTCTGTAGCGGTCTGAGTACACAGCAATGAGCATTAGAACTCAATAAAGCAGCACTGATTCTTAGTGGGTGGTGCCTTAAATAGGCAAAAGGCTTAAAGGGACAGAGAGGTCACGTTTAACCCTTACACCCTGGAAGTGCTGCCGGTCCCGCAGGATCACCCCAGAACCACCATCCTTATAGCACTGGACACTATGGGACAATGGACTCTAGGGATGGCGCCAGCCTGTCTGGAGGGGGGGAATGGTGGGAGATTTAGGGGACTGATAAGGCTCTTATCTTGATGAGATTGTGTATATAAACTGTGTGTTTTCCCAATAAAAAGAGTTCTTGTTTCACCTGAATGCTAGTCTGTATAGGTATTTCGGTGGGCTCCTGCTATAATTACTCTTCTCCACTACATAGCTCCAGGTTCCAGGTGTTGGAAAGATCCTTTGGCAGAGCTACCTAGTCGGGGTAGCCGGGTTCCGTCACACTCCTTTTATACACAAACAAAGGGTCTTATCTTACTCCCATATCTCCCGCCATTCACACCCCTTCAGACAGGCTGGCACCTGCCATAGCAGCCACAGTCCCACAGACACAGAGGTAGTGGTTTTGGGGTGATCCCGGGAAAGTGGCGGGAAAGTGTCATTTGAAAGCTCTCAGTCCCCAGATGCCACAGTCCAAAAAGCGGCGTGATTCGTTACTGGGGACCGGAATTACAGGTAGGGGTTTCTAAAATCCCCAGTACCAAAGGAGCTCCCCTCTAGCAATTCCCCCACCTCTTGTCCTCCCTAGGGCTGCCAATCCCCAAAAGAGAGGAGCCCTAGGGCAAAAGGCAGCTGTAGTTACCAGGGGTAAAGAACCCCAGGAATCCGGGATGCTGCGGCCGACCGGTAGTTCCAGGGGCCCGGCTGGCTGAAGAGGAATGTGACGATCAGAGACCAGCTCTTTTATGACAAAGTTCAAACCCAAAAATACAAGGAAGGGAAGGTCTGTGAGATTGCAAATGCTCCCAACAGTTCAAATCTGAGGAGAAACAAAAGGGGGGTAGGGGGCGGAGGTTTAACCCTTGCAGCCCGATATCCGTGACATATATATATATATATTTATGTGTTTATAAACTGTATATATGTATGTATTTGTCATTGACACTTATTATTTGACTCTGTGCCCCTCTCTATATATGGTACCTGGAGACAACTCTGGATAAAACTAAAATTTTATCCTGTAATTTGCCTAAATTCATGTTATTATGTTCCAGACTTTTTAATTGTTTGCCCCATAAAAAATATTACAGTGGATGGCCATAAACACATAATACATATAAATCAGGGGTTGTAGGAATGATCAGTTTCATTTCTCTGGTCTCATATGGGTGGTGTTATTCATCAGTAACTCCAACCCTTGTCATTACTTCCTACGCAGATTGTGTAACGTACCATACAGGTAAAACAAACACCAGACCTTGTAACCAGGCTGCTCCCCCTGCTGGCTGATTTTATGGTGACATCATCACAGTCAAATTCAAGTTTCAAACGCTACAGTACAGTACATGTTACCCTAGGATTGCCAACCCTCCCTTATTTGCCCCCCCAAAAAAATTAGTCTCCAAGGCTTCCATATTTATCTGATGTTAGATCATTTTTCTCCCTTATTTTTTTTTTACAACATGTAAAATCTTCATTTAATATTGTACTCTTGTACTCTTATTTAGTTAATTATTTTAATGTATGTGACAGTTTAATGTCTTTCCATTGTGCCTTAAATGAGAAATGGAATTAACGGATTTGCAGAAAGTTGTTAAATGTATTAAGCTAGGCTGTGAGAATGAAGAATTGTATGAAGAATTTTGTGATACCAAACTGGGATGAGAATTTGTCAGTTTCGTTAGCAGCCGAATGCGTAAGAAGATGTCTGCAACACACTAAGATCTGTGCACTTTCAAATCTGATGATATGCAGTCAGTAGTAAGTACTGCCTGAGCCTGTCCTGATGACATATAGTCAGAAGGTCACAATACATTAGACAGCAGACCAGTATTGCCTGAGCCTGTCCTGATGACATATAGTCAGAAGGTCACACTACATTAGACAGCAGACCAGTATTGCCTGAGCCTGTCCTGATAACATGTAGTCAGAAGGTCACACTACATTAGACAGCAGACCAGTATTGCCTGAGCCTGTCCTGATAACATGTAGTCAGAAGGTCACACTACATTAGACAGCAGACCAGTATTGCCTGAACCTGTCCTGATAACATGTAGTCAGAAGGTCACAAT